>NW_027440535.1:0-87541 GCF_031893055.1 Leptodactylus fuscus
TGGATGTGAAAGTAATAATTCATACTGTGAAGAAAAAGTTTAGCCTGTATGCTGAGCCCTGTAGGAGAAAAAAAATAAAAATTGCTGATTGCTGTATTATGGTCACATCCCTTAAAAGAAAGTTTTATAAAATTATCGAAAAGTAACATATAATCTAAAATGGGGCCAATAGACGGCTGATTCATCACAATCATGATTTTGTATATCGGAGTCTTGTTTATTGATATACTTTGCCATTTAGTTATTGGGACAATTAGGACATGGGCTTCCTGCTATATAGTATATACTGCTGGGGCTTTGTGTCCCTCATTATTTTGAGTTTCATAGTTTTGTGTCCATTGTGTTTCACTAAACTTCAGATCATTTCTGGTGAGCGTCTTATGAGACTTGGGATTGTTTTCTATTCTTGTTCTGTGACTAATATACAAGACTTATCGCACCCAGATGATTTCTCATCTAGTTATCATGTCCGGGGCCCGTTCATTGTAACTGGATTCAGCTAAAAATACTAAATCCACTTAAAACCAACAAATAGGTTGAATAAAATTCTGGGCCACAAGGTGCGGAAGGACACATCTGTACTTGTAGAAACAGGGCGAAATGTTCTCAGTCTCCGGACAATTTATAGGTGACCTGATGGGAGAGAAGTTGTGCAGGTTTAGGAAAATCATTGCTGCCTTATTGACAAAGCAGAAACACCCCGGAGTCCCATTCACTACAACTGAGCTGCAGTACTAGAAACAAACCATAGAATAGGGGGGCGCCGCTCCAAAAAGCTACTGTAAACATTTTCATCTCCTCCTGTACAAGCCCTTTAATTCTAAGATTACTTATCTGCTGGAAACTTTCTTTCAACTGCTTAATATATTTATGTTTCTATTTCACCACCAGATGGCGCTCAAGGACTGTGAAAACCCGGATCGCACCGTCCGTCCCGCCATCATCTCTGTAGTGATATTATAATCTAAGGGGGGATTTTATTCTTCTATTAGTGATACAGGAGGATTACAACAATTACATGGATAAAACAATAAAATAATGAAATTAACAAAGCGACATCACCAAAAAAGACACAAAGATTATAGGAATGAGCTGAATGTAAAATCTCATCGCTCTCATATCCACAGAAACTAAGGAAACTCCGAAAAGTGTCTGCTCGTAAACCAAGGAAAAGTCCGGAAGTGATTGACGAATCTTATTTATTCTAGTTTATTATTTTAGAATTCAGGAATAATTTGTTCATGTTAAAAATGTGTAAAAAAGTTCAAGTTTTAAATAGAAATATTGAATCCTACTAATATTGTGTGTTTGGATGTTTATATGTTTGTTCCTCAATCACGCAAAAACTGCTCAACCGATTTGGCTCAAATTTTCAACAAACATAGTTCCTAGGCAGGATTGAACGATAGGCTACTTTTCCTCACAATCGCAGACAAATACATTTTTTCCAGGACCCCCACAAAACCACATCTCATACCACCAGCTCTGCAATCCCACACACTTTTTAGCATAGCAAGCCACAACCTCCCTATTGCCCTCTCGGGCCTAGCTCCTAACCCCAGGAAGGGGAGGAGGCCGGGGTTACGGGGGTGGGTGCAAAGGGGTCGGGGGGAGGGGGGTTGGAAAGGGGACGCAATGACACCTAGACGGGCAAACGGATTTGGCTGAAATTGTGCACATACATACCCTGGGCCCCGGATTGAACAATAGGCTACATGGAATTCCCATACACCACCGCAATTCACTCCCATGATGGTGCTTTTCACTTTTGAATTCGCTGCAGGACCTGGGACGCTGTAGGACCTGGGATAACGTCACCCCAGCCCCATCAGCAGCTCACCTGGATGGGTGCCGCTTCTCTATGTGGGCGGAACTATCGGCCGGCCGGCGTCCACAAGAACATGGCGGCTCTCAGACGTCCAGAGTGTACTGAACCAGCGCCCGTACTCTGGGGAAGCGAGAAGTGCGTACGCTGCCCCACCTGTGTGGGCTTACCACAGGACCACAGTGCTGTGCTGCGGCCGGACAGGGGGTCGCCTGCGCCGCGGTCTTGAACACCGGCTCGGCCTGCTGTCCCGTGGGGGCTGCGGCCTCTGGACTCTGCATGTCCATCGGGGATGTCGCTGATGTCTGCTCAGGGCTATCTACAGTGTCATTCGGCCGCGGGAGAAGGGTTGTGACAACAGGCGAGTTAGGGGACTTTGAGAAGGGAGAGGGGTGGGATGTTGGGAGTGAGGAGGTTGCTGGTCCAGTGGGGGATGCGGGAATGGGGGAATGGGTAACATGGGGGAAGGGGGCATGGGGCTAGCGGGGAAAAGGGGCACGGGGTAGGAGAAAGAAGCGAGCACATGAGGGAGTGGGTAGGAAATAAGGGGGTTGGCGGGCGCCAGGGGGGAGATGAGGAAAAGGGAGCCGCTGTGGACACAAGGCAAAGGAAGAAGCCTGCGCGGCGCTACAGGTGGGTTGTACAGGGGGTCAGGGTTCCGCGGACGAAGTCGCGGGTACTGCTAGTTATTTATATAAATAACTTTACTATAAATTGTAATGTAATGTTATATAGTTTTCTGAGTATTTTCTGTTTATAAGTGATTTATAATAATATATTATATGACTGATGATAGATTAACCCTTTATATGTGTTGGGGGAACACCCCAGGGAAGAGATGTTGCCGGTTTTCCAATCTTGGGAAAGATGGGTGCGAGCTCGGAGAACAGACAGAGTCAGACACCCTGTCAGATTCTGTGTCCAAACTGTTCTAAAGTTTATTACATTTCACAGGTATTTAGGATCAGTGGGGGAGGGGGGGACTTCAGACACCCGGATGAGACTGGTTTTCAAGACAATGTACATTGTAAGATTGCTATAGGATTAATTCTAAATTCAGTAAGCTTAGATAAGGGAAACTGCAGACAGCGAACATATCTCATCTCAAGGTTAGTGAACTTGGTGCAAAATATAATCTTACACTGAAATAGAAATACATAACAAAATAAACGAATATCTTAACTTATAGAAATATTCTGCTTTCAGCAAACAGATAAGGAAATGCCGAATTGCCTTTCTAAAGGTCTAGCAAACTGCTTGCAAGAGAATATGTTAGAAAATGCAGGATATAGAGAGAAAATGGCTTATATAAAGATATAGAATTGTATTAACCCCTCACAATATGTAATAAAAGGATCCTGTTACCCATCAATGTGCGACACAGAGAGAAATAGCGAAATAACAAGAAGAAACCGACACTAGAAAGAGAATTGTCATAAAGAGACAATAAGTGTGATGGTGAGAAGTAGAAGGTGATTTCCATGTGATATTTGTGTATCTGCTCTCAGGGGCCTCTCCCCAGGGATTACAGCTGCTATATAGGAAACATTGTACAGGTGACATCTCTATAGTCTGTGCTGTCACTCCAGAGACATAAAGATGGCTTCTCAGGGGCTTCTGCTGTGTGTCTTACTGATCTCTATTCATGGTGAGAGTTACTGACACAGTGTAACGTCCAGCAGCACAGATGACATATTACAGCCATGATAGAAATACATTCATGTCTCCTCTTATTTCTCCTCCTCAGGATCCTGTGGAGATATTGTACTGACTCAGACTCCAGGTTCTATCGCTGTGTCCTCCGGAGATACAGTCACCATCTCAGTTACAGCCAGTACTGATATAAGCGGCAACTTACACTGGTACCAAAAGAAACCAGGACACCCGCCAAAGCTTATTATGTATTATACAGCCAGCAGATATACAGGAGTCCCAGACCGGTTCACTGGATCTGGATCTGGAACTTCATTCTCTTTTACAATCTCAAGATTCACAGAAGACGATGCAGCAGATTATTACTGTCAGCAGGGTTATAGCACTCCTCTCACACAGTGATACAGAGCCGTACAAAAACCTCCTTCCTCATTCCCCATGATATCACTATATAAAGCTTCATACACAGTAACAGAAGTAAATCTACCAGAGCGTTCAGTGGTTTAGCTCCTGTTCACACCTGTGTTGTGGTTTGGCGCTGTTAGAGTAATTTTATATTATTTGAAGATAAGGCCAAGGCTTTGAGCAATCTTGTATCCATTGTGTTCTTATTTTACAGAATGAAGCTGCATTCCCCCATGTATGAGCTGTTGTACTCTATAAAGTTGGTGTACACAGCATGTTGCTTTATGTAACCTTGTCACCATATTCTCATCAGGAAAGTAGTGTCAGCCATTTATCATTTGTAATACAAGTTTAGCACAACAAGCATAAAAGGAGGATGTCTGCTAAAAGGCGTCACAGAAAGGGAGTATAGGTAGTGGTTCTGAACAATCCTGGAAAAGAGCCAATCTGGGACATACACTATATTTCTCAGCCTATTCTCTCAGACATGTTATGTGTAAAGCGAGTTTCATGCCAGTTATTTCTCATCATTTGATGGATGTGCTTTGTATTGTGACTACTATAAAATAAACTGATTCTGGGCAGAACTTGGCAGAGCTCTGTGCGGATACATAGAAGCAGTAACTCATGTGTATCTGTAATGTCTGACTATGCAATCTACCTGCTCGCTCCTGGGGTAAGATAACTGACAACTCTGACACCGTGCAATGTTATTCTTGGACTCCAGTGATGTATAATAGGCCTGTATAGTGACATTTAGCTGTTTATTGCAGGAAACTTCTCTACATGTAATGTTATTAATTTCAATCTAATATGATCAGAGATGAGCAAATCGAATTCATTTCAGGGTTCATTTGGGGTGTTTTCAGCCTGGGTAATAGGAACAATTCTACTGCACCTTGCTGCACTGACTGCCATTATACCGCTGCTCATTGCAGATATGTAATAGGTCAAACCTGTGTAATTCAAATGATTGGGGTCTTATTAGTCCTTGTGCGGTGCAGTTATCCTACTAATATTATAAATGTGAAAGTTTGGATGTCTGTATGTTTGTTACTCAATCACGCAAAAAACGCTGAACAGATTTGAATTTCATTTAACACATAGGCTACTATTTATCCCGGTAAATGACATGGCCTCACGACTGTTATAAATTTATGTTCACATACTATATTACACTGCTCTTGCAGCAGCTTATCTAAGGTTCTGATAAAGCCAGGTCTGATATCTCTCTGTGTATACACAGAGCTAACACTCAGTCCATTGTGTACAAGCTTCTGCATATTATCTGATCTGCTCCAGGTAGAGTGCTGACACACTGGATGGGAAACACCTTTAATCCAAACTGGCAGTTTGTCAATTTTAAAATATGACGGGAAAAAGAAAATCTAATTTGTTGGAAAATTGTAAAACAACGAGAGCTATGAAGGTAGCCAGAAGTCACAGAGTTCTCCTCAAGCATATGGCAAACCAGCAAGCTGCTGAGATGGCAGAACAATCACAGGCACGGTGCGAGGAACAAGTTCAGGGGCAGGCTAGCTTCAGAGCTGTTGAAACGCCGAAACATGTGGATCATTGATGCCAACAACTCGCTCATTATATGGCTTCCCAGTGATCTGCTGAGACGCTGGAACAATCACAGGCACAGCGCAAGGAACGAGTTCAGTATGATTTTATATATATTTTTGATATTTTGATATATTTTTGATATATTTGTGGTGGGATCCATCCTCAGCATCCGCCACCTTAGCTTTGAGCCACTGGACATCATCCTCCAGGAGGTTGTGGGCATCAAGCAGCTCATTGTAGGATGAAGAAAACTCTGCCATTTATTGTTCAATGCGATCAATACAAGATCCAAGTGCGTCAATATTGGATTGTAGAGCGGTAAGAGAGTTGACATGTTGTTTTGAAGGAGAACAAGAATGGACTTTAGAGTATCCTCAGTAATAGGTGCAGAAGTAGATGGGAAAGTCTCCATGTCATAACTCAGTGGCAGGATGAGCTCTCCGGCTTTGTATGATGTGATGTCCAGTCATTGGAGCTGTCCAGTGCTGAATCATTATACAGTACATTGTGGGTAGAGGACAATATCTCCTTGTTAATAGTGATGTTATATTGTACAATAAGGACACAATGGTGAGAATGAAAAGTCACAGTCAAGAGCTAAAATTTCCCTTGAATACCTTTCATACCTGCAGCTTTTATTATCAGAGAGCACAGACCATGGCCGCAAAGAATCCTACAAAGTTGGATCAGCTCAGCACAACTGCAGATTGTAGCTCTGGATTCACAATGACCTCAGCCAGTCTGTACCCACAGAAAAATGATGGATAAGGTAATAGAGACATATCCACAACTGCTGCAATATTGTATGTTATAATAACGTTGGTTCTTTGGAAAAGACATCTTGCTGGATGGCCATAAAGAAGTTTACCAGCCAGGATCAAAGGTTACTCCAAACCTGGTTATTGCTGCTTGTCTACTGTCTGTCAGTCATAGCGCCCTCCGATGGTGATCATAGGGACACAACTGCTGCACCAGTAGTGTGTAATATACTGTACTTACACTGTGGATACAGCAAGATTGGAGTAACCACAAAGTACATATACATTGATGGCATTGTAGGAAGGAGTTGATTAATACAGCATGTCCCAAAAAAAATGTATACACATTTTAGCAGCTGATAACGCAATTATTTATTCTTTCTTTACAGACTGAGCCCATTAAACCGAGTGATGGCATACTGTACAGACTTGACTTTGAAGAAAGGAAATTTATTCTAAAATGCTACTGGAAGTATAAAAACGCAGTAGAAGTGCAAAGACAATTTAGGAGGGAGTTTAACAAAGAACCACCTACACAAGTTACCATCACTCGAATTAGAGATAAGTTTGAAGCTGATGGAAATGTTCAGGACGTCCATAAGAAGCGTTCCGGAAGACCACGTACCTCAACAAGCTCCATAAAAGAAGAAAGATTACTGGAAACGTTTCAACGAAGTCCAAGAAAGTCTTTGCAGTAAGCTAGTCGTGAGGTAGGGATTTCCAAATCATCAGTCCATCGCATCATGAAACGTTGTCAGTGGAGAAGTTACATTCCAATATTAGTCCATGCTCTTAATGACGATGATCCAGACCGAAGAGTACAGTATTGCGAGTGGTACTTGGAACGATGTAACGAAGATGCACACTTTCCCACAAAGATTGTGTGGAGTGATGAGGCCACATTCAAATTAAATGGTTCGATTAACAGACACAATTGCACCTACTGGGGACCTGAGAATAACACATGGTAGTGTGGAGGTGCCCCATCTTTCTTCTTTTATGGGGCTTGTCGAGGTGCGTGGTCTTCCGGAACGCTTCTTATGGATGTCCTGAACATTTCCATCAGCTTCAAACTTATCTCTAATTCGAGTGATGGTAACTCGTGTAGGTGGTTCTTTGTTAAACTCCCTCCTAAATTGTCTTTGCACTTATACTGCGTTTTCATACTTCCAGTAGCATTTTAGAATAAATTTCCTTTCTTCAAAGTCAAGTCTGTACAGTATGCCATCACTCGGTTTAATGGGTTCAGTCTGTAAAGAAAGAATAAATAATTGAGTTATCAGCTGCTAAAATGTGTATACATTTTTTGGAACACCCTGTATATATTATTGCTTGGATAACACAACACGCCTTTACATTACACTTGTCCATTATTCTTCACAATTATTTCTTATGTGAAATACAAAGTTAGTAAAGTTTTACTTGACTCTTGCCGAGTTAAATTCACTGAAGCAAATGTCACCTATTTAAGGTTTTTGTGGTGTTATAGTTAGTGACAAGATACCGGATAATAGCCCAGATGTATTATTAGATCCAGTGTATTCCATCTGGGATCTTGTGGAATCTCCTTTGTCTTCTTCTCAGTTATCAAAGAAAACTCCTGATGAAGAATAAACAGGTTTTCAGTTCTCTGCTCTTATATCTCCTGCCGACTGCTGGAAACTGCTGCTGAAAGGTCTGAGAGCGGAAACCAGAATTTGTCTATCTGTCTCTTATTTCCATAGCCAGTCTCTGGGGGTCTCCTGTAACCTCCCCCTGTCACTCTCTATATACATCTCATTCTACACATTGTCTCATCTTATACTTTGTATCTGACACTCCACAAACATCAAGATGGTTTCTGGCAGTTATCTGCTGGCTGTGATCTTCATTTCTATTCAGGGTGAGAGATTTGGATCAGGATTGTGTGTAGAGAAATCTATACAGTGGGATCCATCATCAGATCAGGATTTCTAGGAATAGATCCCGACATGTATCAATAATGAATATGTATCTTCTAATCCTCAGGATCCTGTGGAGAGATTGTGCTGACTCAGACTCCAGGTTCTATCTCTGTGTCCTCCGGAGATACAGTCACCATCTCAGTTACAGCCAGTACTGGTATAAGCAACGGCTTACACTGGTACCAACAGAAACCAGGACAACCGCCAAAGCCTCTTATCTATGCTGCAACCTACAGACATACAGGAGTCCCAGAGCGGTTCTCTGGTTTTAGTGATGGATCCTCTTATACTAGTTTCATACTAACAATCTCACCAGTGACAGAAGACGATGCCGCAGACTATTACTGTCAGCAGTATGAGGATCTCCCTGTCACACAGTGATACAGAGCCGTACAAAAACCTCCTTCCTCATTTCCCATTATATCACTATGTAAAGCTTCATACACAGTAAATGAAATAAATCTACCAGAGCGCTCAGTGGTTTTGGTTCTGTTCACACCTGTGTTGTGGTTTGCTTATGATGTTATTCATGGACTCCAGTGACATATAATAGGTCTGTAGGGTTACATTTAGGTGTTGGTTGTTATTAGAGATGAGCGAACACTAAAATGTTCGAGGTTCGAAATTCGATTCGAACAGCCGCTCAATGTTCGTGTGTTCGAACTGGTTTCGAACCCCATTATAGTCTATGGGGAACAGATACTCGTTAAGGGGGAAACCCAAATCCGTGTCTGGAGGGTCACCAAGTCCACTATGACACCCCAGGAAATGATGCCAACACCTCTGGAATGACACTGGGACAGCAGGGGAAGCA
This sequence comes from Leptodactylus fuscus, assembly GCF_031893055.1. Classification (NCBI taxonomy): domain Eukaryota; kingdom Metazoa; phylum Chordata; class Amphibia; order Anura; family Leptodactylidae; genus Leptodactylus; species Leptodactylus fuscus. Next base: position 8,968 of record NW_027440535.1, read on the forward strand.
TGCCTGGGGGCATCTAACACACCAAAGACCCTCTATTACCCCAACATCACTGCCTAACAACTACACACTTTCCACATTCAAAAAAACCTCTATCAAAGTGGGAAAATACCTGGAAACCTTCTTTACTCCCCAAATGGATGGACACAAACCCCAATTTAAGCTCAACAAACAGTAACAACCACCCCTTTAAATCACGTTCCCCATGACAACCACAAATGGAATAGGCAATGGGAATTCCAAAAGCCCTCACCCTTAACTGTCATTTTGAGTGTGTGTGTGTGTGTGTGTGTGTGTGTGTGTGTGTGTGTATGTGTGTGATGTGGTAAGACCTTCCAAAATTCACTTTTCTAGCCCTTAACATGAGCCCTTCCAAACAAAGTTACATGACCTTAAGCTGAGCTACCAGCAGAGATTGAGGCCCTTGGCATGAGTAGAGCCTTGCACCAGCAGTGTTTTTGGCACTTAGGGTGAGTTGAGCCTTGTACCAGCGTGTGTCCCTTAACATCAGGCGGGCCCTAAGTTCTGCGCTTTGCACAAAAGTTCCACATTAACTAGGCTGAATGGTACAAAGATTAGTAGGCCCGAGAACCAGGAACAGGTCTTGCAATGGCTGTCGGATAACGCTTAAAGCACATTGTCCACCAGCCAGTCAGCCTCTACCTCCTCTTACCCAACAGTCTTGTCCTCCTTCCACCCAAAATTCCCAATCTTCTCAGAACAATAACCCCAACTGTCCCTGCTCCCCAGAGCTGTTCTCCCTTCCTTTGACTGTACCGCAACCTGCCCCTCCATTTCGCGATTCCACGGACCTAACAGACGAGTATCTGTGTCCAGATGCTCAAACACTAGAGTCTCCTCCATTCCATCTCCGGTCGATTTGGTGGCGGATGACCAGCAACCCACCCTCATCGACGACGATGAGACGCAGTTGCTGTCAGGGCAGCCAGTTGACATGCGCATTGTGCAGGAGGAGGAGGCAAGACAGGAGTTGGAAGAGGAGGTGGTGGACGACGAGGACACCGACCCCACCTGGACAAGGCAGATGTCAAGCTGGGAAAGTAGTGTGGATGTTGAGGCAGGTGCAGCACCAAAAAGGGTAGCTAGAGGCAGAGACATGTCCAGAGGCAGAGGTCAGCTGCTTTGCCGAAGCCAGGCCAGACCCGGAATGTCCGAAGATGTTCCCTTTTGTACCCAGCCCAGAAAAACTCCCCCATCGAGGGCACGTTTCTTGAAGGTGTAGAGTTTTTTCAAGGAATGCGCCGAGGACAGATATAGTGTCGTCTACACAATTTGCCTCTCGAAATCGAGTAGGGGCCCTGAGAAGAGCAACCTGTCCACCACTTCAATGCACCGTCATTTGGAATCCAAGCAATGGAATCAGTGGCAGGCAGCAACGGCAGGACAAACGTCGCCCGCCGTTCATGCCACTGCCTCTGCTCACAGTGCTGGCGATGCACTCCAGAGGACGAGCCAGGACATCACTTCATCTGCCTCCGCCACTTTGTTGACTTCTCCCTCATCCTCCCCTGTTTCTGTCTTATCTCCTTCTCCTGCACCATCAAAGGCACCATCAGGCGCTTCTTTACAACAACCCACCATCTCTCAGACATTGGAGCGCCGGCAGAAATACACCGCTAACCACCCACCCACGCAAGCCTAGAACGCCAACATCGCTAAACTGCTGGCCCAGGAGAGGTTGGCGTTCCGGCTTGTTGAAACTCCCGCCTTCCCGGACCTGATGGCAACTGTGGCACCTCACTATGCCGTCCCTAGCCGTCTCAACTTCTCCCGGTGTGGCGTCCCCGCCTTGCACCAGCACGTGTCACTCAACATCAGGTGGGCCCTTAGTTCCGCGCTTTGCTGCAAGGTCCACTTGACCACCGACACTTGGACAAGCGCCTGTGGTCAGGGATGCTGCAGTGCTTATCTTTAATGACAGGCAGGGTGAATGTGGTGGAGTCTGTTCCTCGGGTGCAAACTGGGGTGGCCTATCTCCTCTCCCAGGCCAAAATTCATGGCAGGAGTAGACTGAAACCCTACGACGCTGCAACCTCCACCACAGCTACTAGCGGCAAACGCTAAAACACTGGTGTGGGGAGACGTCAGCAGGCGGTGCTGAAGCTCATCAGCTTGGGGGACAGACAGCACAGTGCCTCCGAGGTCAGGGATGCCATCCTGGCTGAGATGGCATTTTTTTTTCCCTGCTACACCTGGGGCCTGGCATTTTTACGCCTGTGATAATGGCTGGAACCTGGTAGCGGCTCTGGAGCTTGCCAGCCTCCAACACGTTCCATGTTTGGCCCACGTCTAACCTAGTGGTGCAAAGTTTTTTAAAAACATACCCAAATGTACCGAAGCTACTGTTGAAAATGCGGCGCTTGTGCGCCCACTTTTGCAAGTGCACAGGAGTCGCTGCTAGCCTAAAAACACTCTAGCAAGGCCTACATCTGTCCAAACACAGGCTGTTGTCCGTCATTCACACACGCTGAAACCCTACAATACCATATCTTGAGCAGGGTGTGTGAGCTGCACAGACCTTTGATGGAGTTCCATCTACAAAACCCAAGGGTTCCTCAAAGTCAGCAACCAAAGTTTCTGCACCATGAGTTTCCAGGGGTGGCAGAGTTATGGCTAGGGGAAGAGGCATGGATAGGGATGATGTCTAGGGGCAAAAGCAGTGTGGATGTGGAGGCAAGCTAAGCAGGAAAAACTGGGGGTACAAGCTAAGGCATGGACTGGGGTGATGTCTAGGGGCAAAAGCAGTGTGGATGTGGAGGCAAGCAAAGCAGGGAAAATGGTGGCTAGAGGCAAAGGGATGTCCATAGGCAGCAAGGGCAAAGATGCAAAACTCTCCCGTTTCAAGAATTTTCCTGACTTGTTTCCCCACAAAACATTCCTGGGAGGAGGGCTGAAACACCACCCTCCTCCTCCTCCGCTGTTAGATTTACCCCAGCTACGAGCTGAAAACGCTGCAACACTGGTGTGGGGAGACGTCAGCAGGCTGGGCTGAAGCTCATCAGCTTGGGAGACGGACAGCACACTGCCTCTGAGGTCAGGGATGCCATCCTGGATGAGATGGCAATTTGTTTATCCCCGCTGCCCCTGGGGCCAGGTTTTTTAGCTTGTTGGAGGGCTCTGGAGCTTGCCAGCCTCCAACACGTTCCATGCCTGGCCCACATGTTCAATGTAGTGGTGCAATGATTTTTAAAAACATACCCCAAATTAGCTGAGCTAAGGGTGAAAGTGCGGCACTTGGACACCCACTTTCCCAAGTCTACAGTACCTGGAGCTAGCCGCAATACACTCCAGCAAGGCCTACATCTGCCTGAAGCACCTACTGTTGTGCGAGGTCACCACACGCTCTAACCCTAGATACCGTATGTTCAGCAGGGTGTGTGAGCAGCAGAGACCTTTGATGGAGTACCAGCTACAAAACCCAAGGGTTCCTCAGAGTCAGCTCCCTCACTTTCTGCACCATGAGTTTCCATGGGTGGCAGACTTATGGCTAGAGGCACAGGCATGGATAGGGGTGATGTGTAGGGGCAAAAGCAGTGTGGATGTGGAGGCAAGCTAAGCAGCAAAAACTGGGGGTACAAGCAGCCGGTGACATCATCACTGACAAGCACAGCTGTCTGTCAGCTGACAGGCTGACTTTCACCAAAATGAACAGACAATGGATAGACTCATCATATACATGTCAGTTACATGACAAATTTAGTGCAATTTGCAAGTCCAAGATGGTTTGGAGATCTGCGGAGAGGAATCTCACCACCTCTTGCGGGTGCCATCATTTGGAAGGCAAGCCCTGGGCTGGGGTGAGAGCAAGCGCAGGATAATCGTCGTTTGGCCTGGCGGCCACTGCCTCTTCCACTGTTGACAGGGCTGGCGCTGCAGTCCAGACCAGGAGCCAGGACACCTCCACATCTGCCTCTGACACTTTGGGGAGTTCACCCTTATCCTCACCTTTTCCTGCCATTTCTCCTTTTGCCCGCGCCATCATGCGCCTCTTCCCAGCAACTCCCCATCTCCCAAGCCTTTCATTTCATGCTAAAGTACAGCGCAACCCACCCACATGCCCAAGGCTTCAACGGCCTCATCTCAAGAAATCTGGCCCAGGAGATGTTGGAATCCCGGCTGGGGGACACTCTGCCCTTTTTGGGCAGAGTGTCTACTGCGCCACCGCACTGTGCCGTCCACACCAGCACTTTCCCCCAAACATGAGGCGGTCCCTAAATTCAGCGCTTAGCCCTAAAGTTCCATGTGACCAGTTACGAATGGACAAGTGCATGCGGACAGGGACGCTACCTTTCAATTTGGGCACAGTGGTTGAATGTAGTTGAGGCGTGGACCGGGTCGCAAAATGTGGTGGCCTGACTTGTCTCCCCACACAACATTCCTGGGAGGAGGGCTGAAACACCACCCTCCTCCGCTGTTAAATTGACCCCAGCTACAAGCTGGAAACGCTGCAACACTGGTGTGGGGAGACGTCAGCGGGCCGTGCTGAAGCTCATCAGCTTGGGGGCCAGACAGCACACTGCCTACAAAGTGAGTCATGCCATCCTCGATGAGACGGCAATGTGGTTTTTGCCACTGCACCTGGGCCCAGGCATGTTGTCATGTGTGATAATGGCCGTAACCTGGGATTGGCTCTGTAGCTTGGCAGCCTGCAACATATTCCATGCCTGGGCCACGTTTTTAACTCATTGCTGCTAATCTTTTGAAAAAGGTACCCCAATGTTCCTGAGCTACTGGTGAAAGTGTGGCGCTTGTGCGGATAGTTTTTAAAGTGTATAGTTGCCGCTGCTAGCCTCTATGCACTCCTACAACGCCTGTACCTGCTGGAACAACGGCTGTTGTGCGACGTCTCCACACTGCTGGCACTAAACATATCATGTGTTGAGCAGAGTGTGTGAGCAGCACAGACCTTTGATGTAGTTCCAACTCCAAAACCCTCGGGTTCGTCAAAGTCAACTCCCTCAGTTGCTCAACCATGAGTGGCCATGGGTGGCAGACTTATGTGAAATCCCATCCCATCCATTGCACTGGACACGAAACATTAGCATGCGCTCAGCACAACTTCGGATATGGCAGATGCGTTAAGCAGGGTGCAGGGTACAACACAGACCAGGCCCGAGCACCAGGAACAGGTGTTAGAAATACTGCAGCATCTGCCATTTCCTTCCAATTTTGGGGTTTTGGACCCGCCACCGACTTGTCTGGACCTAAGTGGGGATCATGAGACACAGTTGCCATCAAGGCAAGCTGTGGTCATGTGCGGTTTGCAGTAAGGGGGCAGTGCGCAATTGGAAGAGGAGTTGGTGGATGACGAGGCCACCGACCCCACATGGACAGGGGTGATGTCTAGGGGCTAAAGCAGTGTAGATGTAGAGGGAAGCTAAATCAACAAAAAACCTGGGTAGAAGCAAAGGCATAAACTGGGGTGATGTTTAGGGGTGAAAGCAGAGTAGATGTGGAGGGAAGCTAAGCAGCAAAAACAGTGGGTAGAAGCAAAGGCATGCAAAACTCTACCCTGTTGGAAGACTTATTCCTAGGTCTGGAACACGTTAATGGCCCCCCTGGACAAATTACTGCCACTCAGGGGCCTAGTGTCACCAGGAGGGACAAGTATAGGCGCATGTTGTGGGAATACCTGGCCGACACCAGCTCTGTCCTCTCCGATCCCTCTGTGCTCTACAGCCTAAACTTATTTTCTCATCTTTTTTTCTGAACTGCACATCTCTTGCCTGCTTCCTTTGGGATCTTAGAAATGGTGGTCCACTTCCACAGATGGTAACTTCAATAGACAGTGTAACGGGAGTAGCTGAGGGATCGCTGTCTTAACCACTTTTTGGCACAAAATTAACTTCCAAAGCCAAATATGGTGCAAGTATATGATGCAAGGACACCTACACACCTATCTCTGACACATTGGGGAGTTCACCCTCATGCGCCCTTTTGGCCTGCACCATCATGCGCCTCTTCCCAGCCACTCCACATTTCCCAAGCTTTTCATTGCAGGCAGAAGTACAATACAACCCACCCCCATGCCCAAGCCTGTAACAGCCTCATCGATAAACTGCTGGCCCTGGAGATGTTGGTGTTTGTTTATGCTTCTGGAGACCCAGGCCTTCCGTCAGCAGATGGCAGCTGGGGCACCTCCCTATGCTGGGCCTAGCCGTTACTACTTCTCTTGGTGTGCTGTCTCTGCCTTGCGCCTGCATGTGTCCCATAACATCAGTCGGGCCCAGAGCTCTGCGCTTTGCTGCAAGGTCCACTTGACCACCGACACATGGACAAGCGCCTGTGGTCAGGGATGCTGCAGTGCTTATCTTTAATGACAGGCAGGGTGAATGTGGTGGAGTCTGTTCCCCGGGTGCAAACTGGGGTGGCCTATCTCCTCTCCCAGGCCATGGCAGGAGTAGACTGAAACCCTACGAAGCTGCAACCTCCACCCCAGCTACTAGCGGAAAACACTGTAACACTGGCATGGGGAGATGTCAGTAGGCCGTGCTGAAACTGATCAGCTTGGGGGACAGACAGCACAGTGCCTCCGAGGTCAGGGATGCCATCCTGGCTGAGATGGCATTTTTTTTTCCCTGCTACACCTGGGGCCTGGCATTTTTGCGCCTGTGATAATGGCTGGAACCTGGTAGCAGATCTGGAGCTTGCCAGACTCAAACACGGTCCACGCATGGCCCACGTTTTCCAACTTGTTGGTGCCATGTTTCTTTGAAACCTACACCATTGTGCCTGATATACAGGTCAAAGTGGGGCCATTTTCGTAAGTGAGAACTAGCCTCTGCTAGGCAGAAAACATTCAGAGCACACTCCTCTCATCTTCGCACCGTTGGCTGGCGGAGGAAGACGAGGGGGTTGGAGTGGCATCTGATGTCCCTATCCCACACGAGGCTAGAGGGTGCACTTCAGTGCATCCCATTGCTTCACCACAAATGGTGTGAAGGGGAGTGGAAAATGGAGGAAATGGAGAGTGACCCTTACAGTTGGGGCCAGCAAAGGCATGCCAAGTAACACACTGGCACACATGGCTGACTTCATCTTGGGTTGCTTTTCAACACATATTTCACATCATGAAGAACAAATAATACTGGATTTTTTCAAGCCTCGAACCCCGGTCTAGGTCTAATGTCTGTTCCTTTCTTATATTAGGGGAGAGGGAAAAAAAATTACTTCAGTGATACGTTTAGCGTACATAGACTGACTATTAATGTGTATCCCACTTAGTGTTGTTAGGGTTACACACCGTCACAACCTGGCTAAAGCTTCTATAGCTGTTAATAAAGTCAACATAACTTTACGGTATCCAAAAAGACAGCTGGTACCGACAGAGAGCAAGACAAATGTCACCCAAAGCTGTGAGCTCTGAACACCCACAGTGACTTTGGCGTCATCATCATTATAAGGGAGTGGGTGGTAATAAATAACTTGGCAGTGCCTAAAACCCAAAAAGCTTATACAACTATATTTACATTAAGATACACAAATGAAACTTTTCAGTAGCATGTCATGAGACAAGCTGATAAGCTCTTCCTTTGTGCAGTGCTATTTGAAAGTTAAACGCTGCCTTTATTTTAATTCTGGAGAAGGTGCAGACATTAGATTTAGAACATGTTGTCTTCATTGTCCAAATCCTCTATATAGGTAACGCGTTTTTCGGGCCGAGCTGTCTGGGAACGAGCTGGTGCAGCACTGACAACCTGGGTGAATATGGCAAGAGCCTGAGATGTAGGGTGAATGAATCCCCAAATTATTTGTGGAATTCCCAGTGAGACAATGGCACTGTATACCAGTATTAAAAATTGTGGGTGCACATAACCCCCATATATTCTTTGAATTCCCAGTCAGACAATGGCACTGTATAGCAGTATTAAAAATTGTGGGTGCACGTAACCCCCATATATTCTTTGAATTCCCAGTCAGACAATGGCACTGTATACCAGTATTAAAAATTGTGGGTGCACGTAACCCCCATATATTCTTTGAATTCCCAGTCAGACAATGGCACTGTATAGCAGTATTAAAAATTGTGGGTGCACGTAACCCCCATATATTCTTTGAATTCCCAGTCAGACAATGGCACTGTATACCAGTATTAAAAATTGTGGGTGCACGTAACCCCCATATATTCTTTGAATTCCCAGTCAGACAATGGCACTGTATAGCAGTATTAAAAATTGTGGGTGCACGTAACCCCCATATATTCTTTGAATTCCCAGTCAGACAATGGCACTATATACCAGTATTAAAAATTGTGGGTGCACATAACCCCCATATATTCTTTGAATTCCCAGTCAGACAATGGCACTGTATACCAGTATTAAAAATTGTGGGTGCACGTAACCCCCATATATTCTTTGAATTCCCAGTCAGACAATGGCACTGTATACCAGTAGTAAAAATTGTGGGTGCACATAACCCCCATATATTCTTTGAATTCCCAGTCAGACAATGGCACTGTATACCAGTATTAAAAATTGTGGGTGCACATAACCCCCATATATTCTTTGAATTCCCAGTCAGACAATGGCACTGTATACCAGTATTAAAAATTGTGGGTGCACGTAACCCCCATATATTCTTTGAATTCCCAGTCAGACAATGGCACTGTATACCAGTATTAAAAATTGTGGGTGCACGTAACCCCCATATATTCTTTGAATTCCCAGTCAGACAATGGCACTGTATAGCAGTATTAAAAATTGTGGGTGCACGTAACCCCCATATATTCTTTGAATTCCCAGTCAGACAATGGCACTATATACCAGTATTAAAAATTGTGGGTGCACATAACCCCCATATATTCTTTGAATTCCCAGTGAGACAATGGCACTGTATACCAGTATTAAAAATTGTGGGTGCACGTAACCCCCATATATTCTTTGAATTCCCAGTCAGACAATGGCACTGTATACCAGTATTAAAAATTGTGGGTGCACATAACCCCCATATATTCTTTGAATTCCCAGTCAGACAATGGCACTGTATACCAGTATTAAAAATTGTGGGTGCACATAACCCCCATATATTCTTTGAATTCCCAGTCAGACAATGGCACTGTATAGCAGTATTAAAAATTGTGGGTGCACGTAACCCCCATATATTCTTTGAATTCCCAGTCAGACAATGGCACTGTATACCAGTATTAAAAATTGTGGGTGCACATAACCCCCATATATTCTTTGAATTCCCAGTCAGACAATGGCACTGTATACCAGTATTAAAAATTGTGGGTGCACGTAACCCCCATATATTCTTTGAATTCCCAGTCAGACAATGGCACTGTATACCAGTAGTAAAAATTGTGGGTGCACATAACCCCCATATATTCTTTGAATTCCCAGTCAGACAATGGCACTGTATACCAGTATTAAAAATTGTGGGTGCACATAACCCCCATATATTCTTTGAATTCCCAGTCAGACAATGGCACTGTATACCAGTATTAAAAATTGTGGGTGCACATAACCCCCATATATTCTTTGAATTCCCAGTGAGACAAAGGAACTGTATAGCAGTATTAAAAATTGTGGGTGCACGTAACCCCCATATATTCTTTGAATTCCCAGTCAGACAATGGCACTATATACCAGTATTAAAAATTGTGGGTGCACATAACCCCCATATATTCTTTGAATTCCCAGTCAGACAATGGCACTGTATACCAGTATTAAAAATTGTGGGTGCACATAACCCCCATATATTCTTTGAATTCCCAGTCAGACAATGGCACTGTATACCAGTATTAAAAATTGTGGGTGCACGTAACCCCCATATATTCTTTGAATTCCCAGTCAGACAATGGCACTGTATACCAGTAGTAAAAATTGTGGGTGCACATAACCCCCATATATTCTTTGAATTCCCAGTCAGACAATGGCACTGTATACCAGTATTAAAAATTGTGGGTGCACATAACCCCCATATATTCTTTGAATTCCCAGTCAGACAATGGCACTGTATAGCAGTATTAAAAATTGTGGGTGCACGTAACCCCCATATATTCTTTGAATTCCCAGTCAGACAATGGCACTATATACCAGTATTAAAAATTGTGGGTGCACATAACCCCCATATATTCTTTGAATTCCCAGTCAGACAATGGCACTGTATAGCAGTATTAAAAATTGTGGGTGCACGTAACCCCCATATATTCTTTGAATTCCCAGTCAGACAATGGCACTGTATACCAGTAGTAAAAATTGTGGGTGCACATAACCCCCATATATTCTTTGAATTCCCAGTCAGACAATGGCACTGTATACCAGTATTAAAAATTGTGGGTGCACATAACCCCCATATATTCTTTGAATTCCCAGTCAGACAATGGCACTGTATACCAGTAGTAAAAATTGTGGGTGCACATAACCCCCATATATTCTTTGAATTCCCAGTCAGACAATGGCACTGTATACCAGTATTAAAAATTGTGGGTGCACATAACCCCCATATATTCTTTGAATTCCCAGTCAGACAATGGCACTGTATAGCAGTATTAAAAATTGTGGGTGCACGTAACCCCCATATATTCTTTGAATTCCCAGTCAGACAATGGCACTATATACCAGTATTAAAAATTGTGGGTGCACATAACCCCCATATATTCTTTGAATTCCCAGTCAGACAATGGCACTGTATAGCAGTATTAAAAATTGTGGGTGCACATAACCCCCATATATTCTTTGAATTCCCAGTGAGACAAAGGAACTGTATAGCAGTATTAAAAATTGTGGGTGCACGTAACCCCCATATATTCTTTGAATTCCCAGTCAGACAATGGCACTGTATACCAGTATTAAAAATTGTGGGTGCACGTAACCCCCATATATTCTTTGAATTCCCAGTCAGACAATGGCACTATATACCAGTATTAAAAATTGTGGGTGCACATAACCCCCATATATTCTTTGAATTCCCAGTCAGACAATGGCACTATATACCAGTATTAAAAATTGTGGGTGCACGTAACCCCCATATATTCTTTGAATTCCCAGTCAGACAATGGCACTATATACCAGTATTAAAAATTGTGGGTGCACATAACCCCCATATATTCTTTGAATTCCCAGTCAGACAATGGCACTGTATACCAGTATTAAAAATTGTGGGTGCACATAACCCCCATATATTCTTTGAATTCCCAGTCAGACAATGGCACTGTATACCAGTATTAAAAATTGTGGGTGCACGTAACCCCCATATATTCTTTGAATTCCCAGTCAGACAATGGCACTGTATACCAGTAGTAAAAATTGTGGGTGCACATAACCCCCATATATTCTTTGAATTCCCAGTCAGACAATGGCACTGTATACCAGTATTAAAAATTGTGGGTGCACATAACCCCCATATATTCTTTGAATTCCCAGTCAGACAATGGCACTGTATACCAGTATTAAAAATTGTGGGTGCACATAACCCCCATATATTCTTTGAATTCCCAGTGAGACAAAGGAACTGTATAGCAGTATTAAAAATTGTGGGTGCACGTAACCCCCATATATTCTTTGAATTCCCAGTCAGACAATGGCACTGTATACCAGTATTAAAAATTGTGGGTGCACGTAACCCCCATATATTCTTTGAATTCCCAGTCAGACAATGGCACTATATACCAGTATTAAAAATTGTGGGTGCACATAACCCCCATATATTCTTTGAATTCCCAGTGAGACAATGGCACTGTATACCAGTAGCAAAAATTGTGGGTGTATATAGCCCCAATTCTATTGCTAGGGGACTTGCAGGGTATTTCTGAGGTGAAGGTGGGGGGGCACACCGTTGGAACGGGGATTTGGGGTGTATATATGGGGTATACGGGAATACACTGTCAGTGTGTTCCATTCAGGATCCTGGGAAAGCTGGGTTGCGGCGATTGAGCCCGTCAGTGCCACGTTACACTGACAAGCTTCTCCCTGGAATTGAAGTTATATGTAAGCCCAATATATTCTTTGAATTCCCAGTCAGACAATGGCACTATATGGCAGTAGCAAAAATAGTGGGTGTATATAGCCCCAATTCTATTGCTAGGGGACTTGCAGGGTATTTCTGAGGTGAAGGTGGGGGGGCACACCGTTGGAACGGGTATCGGGGGTATATATCGGGTATACGGGAATACACTGACAGTGTATTCCATTCAGGATCCTGGGAAAGCTGGGTTGCGGCGATTGAGCCCGTCAGTGCCACGTTACACTGACAAGCTTCTCCCTGGAATTTAGCTCTTATAAGAGCTGTTGGTTGTCTTCTCCTTCCTATCCTAGCCTGTCCCTGCCTACCCAGAATCTAAGCCCTAGCTAGCTGGACGGAAACCTCCGTCCTCGGTGAATTGCAAGCTCAGAATGACGCGAACCTGGGCGGCGCTGTTCTTTTAAATTAGAGGTCACATGTTTTCGGCAGCCAATGGGTTTTGCCTACTTTTTTCAACGTCACCGGTGTCGTAGTTCCTGTCCCACCTACCCTGCGCTGTTATTGGAGCAAAAAAGGCGCCAGGGAAGGTGGGAGGGGAATCGAGTAATGGCGCACTTTACCACGCGGTGTTCGATTCGATTCGAACATGCCGAACAGCCTAATATCCGATCGAACATGAGTTCGATAGAACACTGTTCGCTCATCTCTAGTTGTTATGACTGAGAAAACTGTTCTACATATAATGCGATTTATTTTTTATGTGATGTAAATCTGATTATATAAAATCAATCTCATTTGTTACATTGTGTAAGGATCCCGACAATCTCCTGTTTCTTAGACATGTGAGATATCAGAGATTTATGGAATTTATTGACTGCTTTATCTGCATTGATAGTAAGAGGACTTTGGTAATACACGTTATAGAAAAAATCTGAACTTTTTGTGTGTACAAGTGTTTTTGGTAAATTTTGTAGTTTCCTACTATTTGTGCAGATATTTCATGGTGATAACTAGAGATGAGCGAATAGTATTCCGTCCGATACTAAGGTATTCAAAATATTCGTATTCTATGGAATAGCATGCGGTTTTCACAGTAAATATTCGATTCCCCTCCCACTTTTCCTGGCGCTTTTTTGCACCAATAACTGTGCAGGGGAAGTGGGAAAGGAAGTAGGAAAACGTAGACATCGGAAAAAATGATGAAAAACTCATTGGCTGGCTAAATCAGGTGACCTCCAATTTATAAGAATAGTGGGTGTGTGATTCGTTTCAGATGTGACTTGGATTTAGATAGGAAGAGACTTCTGCTCAGGGTTAGCTAGGAATTAGCTTCAGTTAGGCAGGAAACAGATCTTAGAAGAGCTAAACTGCTTGAATATTGTATATACACATTCAGTATATACAATCTTCTTGCAGATACTTTTCACAAAAGCCCGTTTTAGGGCCCCAATTCCCTACCACCTTTTATACTTGTATACAGTACATACAGTACTTGCTATACAGTATATACTGTGTATACTTGCTATACAGTATGCTTGTATACATGTGCGCCCAATATACCTGTCCTATACGGATGTGAAGCAAGGTGTATACTTGCCATACAGTATATACTGTACTTGCTATACGCTTTAAATATATACCGTGTATACTTGCCATACAGTACATTTATATACATCCTAGTTTGTGCGCCCAATATACCTGTCCTATACTGGTGTGAAACAAGGTGTATACTTGCCATACAGTATATACCGTACGTGCTATATGCTCTAAATATATACCGTGAATACTTGCCACACAGTATGCTTGTATACATACTGGTTTGTGCGCCCAAAATACCTGTCCTATACGGGTGTGAAGTAAGGTGTATACTTGCCATACAGTACGCTTGTATACATACTGGTTTGTGCGCCCAATATACCTGTCCTATCTGGGTGTGAAGCAAGGTGTATACTTGCCATACAGTACGCTTGTATACATACTGTTTTGTGCGCCAAATATACCTGTCCTATACCGGTGTGAAGCAAGGTATATACTTGCCATACAGTATGCTTGTATGCATCTTGAAATGCGTAAGCTAGCGCAAAGGGACGAGGACGAGGGCATGGAAATGCAGCTGGGGGCCAAGGCTGCGGTCAAGCTTCTGCGGATCCAATTCCTACTGGTGAGGGGCAGCCAGCATTGCGCTCATCCACAATCCCTGGCTTGATGGCAACATTAAGCAGGGTGCAGGGTACAACACTGATGAGGCAGGAGCACCAGGAACAGGTGTTACAATGGCTAGAGGATAATGCTTCCAGCAGCATTTCCACCAGTCAGTCAGCCACTACCTCCAGTCGTGTTCCTACCCAAGAGTCTGCCTGTCCTTACTCCCAACATTCCCAATCTTCTCAGCAGAGTCATCTCACCTTTTCCCCCTCTCAGGAGCTGTTTTCGGGTCCTTTTATCCTCTTGCACTCTGTTCAACCACTTCCCGAATCCCAAAAGCTACCAGACGAATTTCTCTGTCCTGATGCCCAAACACTGAAGCATCCGCCATCTCCTGGCAATTTTGTTGTTTTGGACCCGGAACCCGTCCTTGGTGATGATGACGAGATGCAGTTGTATCAGGGCAGGCTGTTGTCATGTGTGGTGTGCAGGAGGAGGAGCAGAGTGAGCAATTGGAAGAGGAGGTGGTGGACGACGAGGTGACCGACCAGACCTAGACAGGTTTGATGTCTAGCGGGGAAAGCAGTGTAGATGTGGAGGCAAGCACAGCACCAAAAATGGTGGCTAGAGGCAGAGGCATGTCCAGAGGCACAGGACAGTTACTTCAGAGAAGCCAGGCCAGAGCCAGCAAGGTCTGAGATGTTCCCTGTTCTAGCCACTCGCAAAAAACTCGCCAAATGAGGCCACGTTTCTCGATGGTGTGGAGATTTTTCAACGTATGCGTGGAGGACAAACTGAGTACAGTTTGCACACTGTGCCACTCAAAAATGAGTAGGGACTCTGAGAAGAGAAACCTGACTACCTTAGCTATGCGTCGTCATTTGGAAGGCAAGCACTGGGCCCAGTGGGAGAGAGAAAACACAGGACAATCATCAGCCGGTGTTGCCGCCACTGCCTCTTCCACTTATTCCAGTGCTGGCATTGCAGTCCAGACCACCAGTCAGGACACCTCCACATCTGCCTCTGACACTTTGGGGACTTCACCCTCATCCTCCCCTTTTCCTGCCTCTGCTCCTTCGCTTGCACAGAAGAATATGGGAGATGAGACATAACAGTAAAAGGAAATATACCGTATATGGTCGAGTATAAGTCGACCCGAATTATAAGCCGACCCCCCTAATTTTACCACAAAAAACGGGGAAAACTTATTGCTAGAGATGAGCGAACACTAAAATGTTCGAGGTTCGAAATCCGATTCGAACAGCCGCTCACTGTTCGAGTGTTCGAACGGGTTTCGAACCCCATTATAGTCTATGGGGAACATATCCTCGTTAAGGGGGAAACCCAAATCCGTCTCAGGAGGGTCACCAAGTCCACTATGACACCACAGGAAATGATGCCAACACCTCTGGAATGACACTGGGACAGCAGGGGAAGCATGCCTGGGGGCATCTAACACACCAAAGACCCTCTATTACCCCAACATCACAGCCTAACAACTACACATTTTACACACTCAATACCACCTCTCAGACAGTGGAAAAACACATGGAAACATGTGTATTTGGCCCTTGGAGTGAGGAGAGCTTGTCACCAGCAGTGAATTTGGCCCTTGTAGTGAGTTGAGGTTGGCACCAACATTGCTTTTGGAAATCAGGGTGCATTGAGCCTCTGACCAGCAGAGTTTGGGAAAATTCATGGTGGAAGGAGCCTCTAACCAGCACAGTTTTGGGAAATTCATGGTGGAGGGAGCCTCTAACCAGCACAGTTTTGTGAAATTCATGGTGGAGGGAGCCTCTAACCAGCACAGTTTGGGGAAATTCACGGTGGAGGGAGCCTCTAACCAGCACAGTTTGGGGAAATTCATGGTGGAGGGAGCCTCTAACCAGCACAGTTTGGGGAAATTCATGGTGGAAGGAGCCTCTAACCAGCCCAGTTTGGGGAAATTCATGGTGGAATGAGCCTCTAACCAGCCCAGTTTGGGGAAATTCATGGTGGAAGGAGCCTCTAACCAGCCCAGTTTGGGGAAATTCATGGTGGAAGGAGCCTCTAACCAGCCCAGTTTGGGGAAATTCATGGTGGAGGGAGCCTCTAACCAGCCAAGTTTTGGGAAATTCATGGTGGAGGGAGCCTCTAACCAGCCCAGTTTGGGGAAATTCATGGTGGAGGGAGCCTCTAACCACCACAGTTTTGTGAAATTCATGGTGGAGGGAGCCTCTAACCAGCACAGTTTGGGGAAATTCATGGTGGAAGGAGCCTCTAACCAGCCAAGTTTTGGGAAATTCATGGTGGAGGGAGCCTCTAACCAGCACAGTTTGCTAAAATTCATGGTGGAGGGAGCCTCTAACCAGCACAGTTAGGGGAAATTCACGGTGGAGGGAGCCTCTAACCAGCACAGTTTGGGGAAATTCATGGTGGAGGGAGCCTCTAACCAGCACAGTTTGGGGAAATTCATGGTGGAAGGAGCCTCTAACCAGCCCAGTTTGGGGAAATTCACGGTGGAGGGAGCCTCTAACCAGCACAGTTTGGGGAAATTCATGGTGGAGGGAGCCTCTAACCAGCACAGTTTGGGGAAATTCATGGTGGAAGGAGCCTCTAACCAGCCCAGTTTGGGGAAATTCATGGTGGAATGAGCCTCTAACCAGCCCAGTTTGGGGAAATTCATGGTGGAAGGAGCCTCTAACCAGCCCAGTTTGGGGAAATTCATGGTGGAAGGAGCCTCTAACCAGCCCAGTTTGGGGAAATTCATGGTGGAGGGAGCCTCTAACCAGCCAAGTTTTGGGAAATTCATGGTGGAGGGAGCCTCTAACCAGCACAGTTTGGGGAAATTCATGGTGGAGGGAGCCTCTAACCACCACAGTTTTGTGAAATTCATGGTGGAGGGAGCCTCTAACCAGCACAGTTTTGGGAAATTCATGGTGGAGGGAGCCTCTAACCAGCACAGTTTGGGGAAATTCATGGTGGAGGGAGCCTCTAACCAGCACAGTTTTGTGAAATTCATGGTGGAGGGAGCCTCTAACGAGCCAAGTCTTGGGAAATTCATGGTGGAGGGAGCCTCTAAAAACCAGAGTTTGGGGAAATTCATGGTGGAAGGAGCCTCTAACCAGCCCAGTTTGGGGAAATTCATGGTGGAAGGAGCCTCTAACCAGCCCAGTTTGGGAAAATTCATGGTGGAGGGAGCCTCTAACCAGCCCAGTTTGGGGAAATTCATGGTGGAGGGAGCCTCTAACCAGCCCAGTTTGAAGAAATTCATGGTGGAAGGAGCCTCTAACCAGCCCAGTTTGGGGAAATTCATGGTGGAAGGAGCCTCTAACCAGCCCAGTTTGGGGAAATTCATGGTGGAGGGAGCCTCTAACCAGCCCAGTTTGGGGAAATTCATGGTGGAGGGAGCCTCTACCCAGCACAGTTTGGGGAAATTCATGGTGGAGGGAGCCTCTAACCAGCCAAGTTTTGGGAAATTCATGGTGGAGGGAGCCTCTAACCAGCACAGTTTTGGGAAATTCATGGTGGAGGGAGCCTCTAACCAGCACAGTTTGGGGAAATTCATGGTGGAGGGAGCCTCTAACCAGCACAGTTTGGGGAAATTCATGGTGGAGGGAGCCTCTAACCAGCACAGTTTGGGGAAATTCATGGTGGAAGGAGCCACTAACCAGCCCAGTTTGGGGAAATTCATGGTGGAAGGAGCCTCTAGCCAGCCCAGTTTGGAGAAATTCATGGTGGATGGAGCCTCTAACCAGCCCAGGTTGGGGAAATTCATGGTGGAGGGAGCCTCTAACCAGCCAAGTTTTGGGAAATTCATGGAGGAGAGAGCCTCTAACCAGCACAGTTTGGGGAAATTCATGGTGGAGGGAGCCTCTAACAAGCCCAGTTTGGGGAAATTCATGGTGGAGGGAGCCTCTAACCAGCCCAGTTTGGGGAAATTCATGGTGGAAGGAGCTTCTACCCAGCCAAGTTTTGTGAAATTCATGGTGGAGGGAGCCTCTAACCAGCATAGTTTGGGGAAATTCATGGTGGAGGGAGCCTCTAACAAGCACAGTTTGGGGAAATTCATGGTGGAAGGAGCCTCTAACCAGAAGAGTTGTGTGAAATCAGGGTGGAGGGAGCCTCTAACCAGCAGAGTTGTTGGAAATCAGGGTGGAGGGAGCCTCTAACCAGCAGAGTTGTGGGAAATCAGGGTGGAGAGAGCCTCTAACCAGCAGAGTTGTGGGAAATCAGGGTGGAGGGAGCCTCTAACCAGCAGAGTTGTGGGAAATCAGGGTGGAGGGAGCCTCTAACCAGCAGAGTTGTGGGAAATCAGGGTGGAGAGAGCCTCTAACCAGCAGAGTTTTGGGAAATTCATGGTGGAGGGAGCCTCTAACCAGCACAGTTTGGGGAAATTCATGGTGGAGGGAGCCTCTAACCAGCACAGTTTGGGGAAATTCATGGTGGAGGGAGCCTCTAACCAGCACAGTTTGGGGAAATTCATGGTGGAAGGAGCCTCTAACCAGCAGAGTTGTGGGAAATCAGGGTGGAGGGAGCCTAGTAGTAGCAGAATTGTGCAATGCTTATGGTGGATGAGTATGAGGATGCGGAGGAATTGGAGAGGTTGAATATGCGCCTATACTTCTCACGCCTGGTGACACTAGGACCCTCAGTGGTGGCACTTTGACGAGGGGGTGCCATCAAGGTGTCCCAGACCTTAGACAGTGTGCCCCTTGTTTGTGTGGACCAGTGAGCACTTGGTCGCCTATTGGAGGAACTGCCCTCCCTGCCGCCAACGTCACATGCTGGAAACATCTCCATCATATTCTGCACCAATTGCTTGTGGCAAGCATTGATGCGATTGGCCCTCCCCTCTACCGGAATAAAAGAGGAGATGTTGTTTTTATACCGGGGGTCAAGGATAGCAAAGATCCAGTACTGGTTGTCCTCCATGATTTTGACAATACGCTTGTCAGTTGTAAAGCACCCCAACATGAACTCAGCCATGTCTGCCACAGTGTTAGTTGGCATGACTCCTCTGGCCCCACCGGAAAGTTCAATCTCCATTTCCTCCTCACCCTCCCTTTCTACCCATCCACGCTGCAACAATGGGATGATTCGAAGTTGCCCGGAAGCCTCCTGTATCACCATCACATCATCGGACAGCTCTTCCTCCTCCTCCTCCTCCTCCTCTTCCTCCATTAAATGCGATGAAGCGGACAGATGTGTGGACCTACTCTCCAGCTGTGACGGATCGGATGCTATCCCTGACTCCTCTGTGTGATCTGAGTTATCTCTGATGTCAATCAGGGATTCTCTCAGCACACACAAGAGCGGGATTGTAAGGCTCACCATCGCATCTTCAGAGCTCACCCTCCTTGTGGACTCCTCAAACACCCGTAGGATGTCACAAAGGTCTCTCATCCATGGCCACTCATGGATGAGAAACTGAGGCAGCTGACTTTGTGGCACCCTAGGGTTTTGTAGCTGGTATTCCATCAAAGGTCTCTGCTGCTCAACCACTCTACTCAACATCTGAAACGTTGAGTTCCAGCGTGTGGGGACGTCGCACAAAAGCCGGTGTTGTGGCACATGCAGGCGTTGCTGGAGAGATTTTAAGCTAGCAGCGGCTACTGTCGACTTGCGAAAGTGGGCGCACATGCGCCGCACTTTCACCAGTAGCTCCGGAACATTTGGGTAGCTCTTTAGGAAACGTTGCACCACTAGGTTGAAGACGTGGGCCAGGCATGGAACATGTTGGAGTCCGGCAAGCTCCAGAACTGCTACCAGGTTCCAGCCGTTATCACAAACCACCATGCCTGGGCCCAGGTGCAGCGGCTCAAACCATATTGCCGTCTCATTGAGGAGGGCATCCCTCACCTCGGAGGCAGTGTGCTGTCTGTCCCCCAAGCTGATCAGCTTCAGCACGGCCTGCTGACGTCTACCAATGCCAATGCTGCAACGTTTCCAATTCGTAGCTGGGGTCAATCTAACAGCGGAGGAGGAGGCGGTGGAAGGGGAGGCGGTGGAGGGGGAGGAGGAGGAGGAGGAGGAGGGTGTTCTTCTTGTGTCCCTGCCAGGAATGTTAGGCAGGGAGACGAGGTACACCGGGCCAGTTTGGGAAGCAGTCCCAGCCTCAACTACATTCACCCAGTGTGCCATCAGTGAAATGTAGCGTCCCTGTCCGCATGCACTTGTCCACGCGTCGATGGTCAAGTGGACCTTTGTGCAAAGCGGAGAACTAAGGGCCCGCCTGATGTTGAGTGACACGTGCTGGTGCAAGGCGGGGATGGCACACCAGGAGAAGTAGTGACGGCTAGGGACGGCATAGCGAGGTGCCGCAGTTGCCATCAGGTCCAGGAAGGCGGGAGTTTCAGCAAGCCGGAACGCCAACATCTCCTGGGCCAGCAGTTTAGCGATGTTGGCGTTCAAGGCTTGCGCGTGTGGGTGGTTAGCGGTGTATTTCTGCCGCCGCTCCAATGTCTGAGAGATGGTGGGTTGTTGTAAAGAAGCGCCTGATGGTGCCTTTGATGGTGCAGGAGAAGGAGATAAGACAGGAATAGGGGAGGATGAGGGAGAAGTCAACAAAGTGGCGGAGGCAGATGAAGTGGTATCCTGGCTCGTCCTCTGGAGTGCATCGCCAGCACTGTGAGCAGTGGCAGAGGCAGTGGCGTGAACGGCGGGCGATGTTTGTCCTGCTGTTGCTGCCTGCCACTGATTCCAGTGCTTGGATTCCAAATGACGGCGCATTGAAGTGGTGGACAGGTTGCTCTTCTCAGAGCCCCTACTCAATTTCGAGAGGCAAATTGTGCAGACAACACTATATCTGTCCTCAGTGCATTCCTTGAAAAAACTCCACACCTTCGAGAAACTTGCCCTCAAGGTGGGAGTTTTTCGGGGCTGGGTATGAACTGGAACATCTTGGGAGATTCCGGGTGTGGCCTGGCTTCGCCTAAGCTGCTAACCTCTGCCTCTGCCTCTAGCTACCCTTTTTGGTGCTGCACTTGCCTCAACATCCACACTACTTTCCCCGCTTGACATCCCCCCTGTCCAGGTCGGGTCAGTGTCCTCATCATCCACCACCTCCTCTTCCAACTCCTGTCTCATCTCCTCCTCCGGCACAATGCGCATGTCAACTGGCTGCCCTGACGGCAACTGCGTCTCGTCGTCGTCGATGAGGGTGGGTGGGCAACCAAATCGAACGTAGATTGATGAGACTCCAGTGTTTGAGCATCTGGACACAGATGCTCGTCTGTTAGGTCCGTGGAATCGCGAAATGGAGGGGCAGGTTGAGGGACAATGAAAGGAGCAGAGAACAGCTCTGGGGAGCAGGGACAGTTGGGGTTATTGTTCTAGGAAGATTGGGAATTTTGGGAGGAAGGAGGACAAGACTGTTGGGTAAGAGGAGGAGAGGAGGCAGAGGCTGACTGGCTGGTGGACAATGTGCTGTAAGCGTTATCCAACAGCCATTGCAAGACCTGTTCCTGGTTCTTGGGCCTACTAAGGTTTGTACCCTGCAGTTTAGTTAATGTGGCAAGCAACCCTGGCACTGTGGAGCAGCGCAATGCTTGCTGCCCCACAGGAGTAGGCACGGGATGCCCTGTGGCTTCACCGCTAACTTGCTCCCCAGAACCATTCCCCCGACCTCACCCACGGCCTCATCCACGTCCCTTTCCGGGAGCCTTGCGCATTTCAATATGCTTTTCTTGCTTAAACACACTCAGAACCTGGGTGTATATGCCAATACCAATAAATTGAGGGTGTATGCAGGCCCCAATTTATTGGGTGGGATTAACACTCAGAACCTGGGTGTTTATGTGAATATAAACAACTTAAGAGGGGGATGCAGCCCCAATATATTAGGGGAATTCACACTCCAAAACTGCCACTATATGCCTATAGCAACAA
The DNA here is from genome assembly GCF_031893055.1 of Leptodactylus fuscus. Taxonomy (NCBI): domain Eukaryota; kingdom Metazoa; phylum Chordata; class Amphibia; order Anura; family Leptodactylidae; genus Leptodactylus; species Leptodactylus fuscus. The sequence goes on from NW_027440535.1 coordinate 30,904, forward strand.
TTGAGGGTTGTATGAAGGCCCCAATATATTTTGGGAATTAACAGTCAGAAAGTGGCACTATATTCCAATAGCAAGAATTGAGGATGGTATGAAAGCCCCAATATCTATTTTCTGTTACCAGTCAGACCCTGACACTATATGCCAATAGAAGGAATTGAGGGTGGTATAAAAGGCAAGCACCAATATCTATTTTGAATACCCAGTCAGAAACTGGCACTATATGGCAGTAGCAAGAATTGAGGGTATTTGTAACCCCAATATATTCTTTGAATTCCCAGTCAGAAAATGGCACTATATACCAGTAGCAACAATTGTGGGTGTATGTAACCCCAATATATTCTTTGAATTCCCAGTCAGAAAATGGCACTATATACCAGTAGCAAAAATTGAGGGTGTATATAGCCCCAATTCTATTGCTAGGGGACTTCCAGTGTATTGAAGTTAGTTTCTGGGGTGAAGGTGGGGGGTACACCATTGGAACGTGGATCGGGGGTGTATATATAGGTTATACGGGAATGAACTTTCAGTGTATTCCATTCAGGATCCTGGGAAAGCTGGGTTGCGGCGATTGAGCCCATCAGTGCCACGTTACACTGACAAGCTTCTCTCTGGAATTTAGCTCTTATAAGAGCTGTTGTGGTTGTCTTCTCCTTCCTATCCTAGCCTGTCCCTGCCTACCAGAATCTAAGCCCTAGCTATATGGATGGAAACCTCCGTCCCCGGTGAATTGCAAGCTCAGAATAACGCGAACCCTTGGCGGCGCTGTTCTTTTAAATCAGAGGTCACATGTTTTCGGCAGCCAATGGGTTTTTCCTATTTTTTTCAACGTCACCGGTGTCGTAGTTCCTGTCCCACCTACCCTGCGCTATTATTGGAGCAAAAAAGGCGCCAGGGAAGGTGGGAGGGGAATCGAGTAATCGCGCACTTTACCACGCGGTGTTCGATTCGAACATGGCGAACAGCGTGATATCCGATCGAACATGTGTTCGATAGAACACTGTTCGCTCATCTCTAATAAAGATGGCTTCTCAGGGGCTTCTGCTGTGTGTCTTACTGATCTCTATTCATGGTGAGAGTTACTGACACCGTGTAACGTACAACAGCACAGATGACATATTACAGCCATGATAGAAATACATTCATGTCTCCTCTTATTTCTCCTCCTCAGGATCCTGTGGAGAGACTGTACTGAGCCAATCTTCAGATTGTATGTCTGTGTCCTTCGGAGATACAGTCACCATCTCAGTTACAGCCAGTGCTGATATAGGCAACAATTTACACTGGTACCAACAGAAATCATGACAACGACCAGAGCTTCTTATCTATTATGCAACCAGAAGAAATACAGGAGTCTCAGACCGGTTCACTGGATCTGGATCTGGAACTTCATTCTCTCTTACAATCTCAAGATTCACAGAAGACGATGCAGCAGATTATTACTGTGGGCAGACTAGATATCTCCCTCTCACACAGTGATACAGAGGCGTACAAAAACCTCCTTCCTCATTTCTTATAGAGAAGAATCATATGTTATATTATAGAGAAGAAGCTCAGATGAGACGTCTTCAGTGGTGCAGCCTCTTCTTATACACATCTACATCTTCAGTGGTGCAGCCTCTTCTCATACACATCTACATCTTCAGTGGTGCAGCCTCTTCCATACACATCTACATCTTCAGTGGTGCAGCCTCTTCTTATACACATCTACATCTTCAGTGGTGCAGCCTCTTCCATACACATCTACATCTTCAGTGGTGCAGCCTCTTCCATACACATCTACATCTTCAGTGGTGCAGCCTCTTCCATACACATCTACATCTTCAGTGGTGCAGCCTCTTCTTATACACATCTACATCTTCAGTGGTGCAGCCTCTTCTTATACACATCTACATCTTCGGTGGTGCAGCCTCTTCTCATACACATCTACATCTTCAGTGGTGCAGCCTCTTCTCATACACATCTACATCTTCAGTGGTGCAGCCTCTTCTTATACACATCTACATCTTCAGTGCTGCAGCCTCTTCTCATACACATCTACATCTTCAGTGGTGCAGCCTCTTCTCATACACATCTACATCTTCAGTGGTGCAGCCTCTTCTCATACACATCTACATCTTCAGTGGTGCAGCCTCTTCTTATACACATCTACATCTTCAGTGGTGCAGCCTCTTCTTATACACATCTACATCTTCAGTTCTGCAGCCTCTTCTCATACACATCTACATCTTCAGTGGTGCAGCCTCTTCTCATACACATCTACATCTTCAGTGGTGCGGCCTCTTCTAATACACTTCTGCATTTCTATATTCTTTTTTGATACAGGAAATCTATTGCTTTGATCACTTTTTATCCAAACTTTTATTAGAAGCAAAACAATGAAAAAAATGTCAGTTCTCTTCTCTTCCCTCTACAGCGTTCACATTATGGGAAAACTATTCCTATTAGATTGTAGACGGGACATTTTCGGACACAGTGATACCTAATGTGTAAATGTTTCCCATTATCAGTTCCTTATTATCTGTGTTCTAGGAGAAGGGGCTGATGGAAATGTTTAATTCTTCTTATTTCATTGTGTAATTGTAGTTATTAGATCCCCTAGTTGTCTTACACCCCTGGGGGTCTGATCTGTAATGTAATGTGTTACAACGCTAAATCATTGCAATTCATTACAGCAGATGGAATAGGAGAGTCGCCCTAATGAAAGGACGGATTAAAAAATATTTCTTTATTTAGAAACTATGTTAAAAATCTATCCCCCAAACTAACAGAAACCAAAATACAGAAAAGCTCCTCATACTGTAAAACAGAGCTGGGATAAGGAGATCACCGCACCACTGTTACTAATGGATATATTGTCACAGGGCAATAAACCCAGATACTGCCACTATTGCCCCTCACCAAATAAGTAGCGGTAATAACCCAAATCCTCATAAAACGGGAGCCCTAGGAAAGGCGATTGCTAATAAGCTCATTCCTCAATAACATAGACTAAGTGTCAGAATGAGTCTGCCTGTAGCATAATGCAGATCAGAACTGGTGCACAGATATTTGGCTCCGGACAATTCTGATACGTGGCTAGAAAGACAAGAAGGGGGGTTGTCGGTACTTACTCCTGAGGCTCGTGTCGCGCTTGTAGTTTTATGAATTTAAGTGAATCGTTTACAAGTACGACTATGAAGAAATGGTACAAGAACATTAGTTTTATTCATCGTCAGACAGAAGGGTGATCTGCCCCATAACTTCTCCTGCGGAGTTCAGTATGTTGGCGAGACCATCAGGGAACTCCGCAGGAGGGTGAGGGAGCCTGTCACCAACATTTATCGCCAAGAAGATACCACTGTTATACGGCATGTGTGGCACCAACATGGTGGGGATGCTTCCAAGATCAGCTTTCAGGGGATTGGAATTGTATGTCCATTGCCCGGGGGTGATTTCGACCAAAAACTCTTACAGAGAGAGGCGAGACAAGTGCGGTGGAAAATAGGTAAAAGTTACATTTTTTGGAGTAAACATGGAGTGTGCCAAATAATGGTGACTGTTTCCATGTATTGGACACTGTTGTGCTGTTTCTCCAGCTGGTGCAGAGAATCTTACAGATTTTATTGTAATTCCTATCTATGTGAATACTCAGTTTTACCCCATAATTCTTACATGTGGTTACCAGAAATATGCAAAATGTTTGATATGTGTAAAGATATCTGATGTCTGATCCCCAATAACAGCGAAAAATCTGTAATGATCAGCGCAGGAATAATTAGGAACTAAGTCCGATAAAATCTGTAACACATTCTCTATGGCCTTATTCACACTGTTACAGGAATCAGTCACATGGTGTCCCAGACTTATATTTGGTAATAGAGATGAGCGAACAGTGTTCTATCGAACACATGTTCGATCGGATATCAGGGTGTTCGCCATGTTCGAATCGAATCGAACACCGCGTGGTAAAGTGCGCCAAAATTCGATTCCCCTCCCACCTTCCCTGGCGCCTTTTTTGCACCAATAACAGCGCAGGGGAGGTGGGACAGGAACTACGACACCGGGGGCATTGAAAAAAATTGGAAAAAGTCATTGGCTGCCGAAATCAGGTGACCTCCATTTTAGACGAATAGTGGATTTCAAATCCGGGTCATATGAGAATGTGAACTTTGTGACTATGAGACAGGGATAGCTGTACAGGCAGGGATAGCTAGGGATAACCTTTATTTAGGGGGGAATGTTATTAAAAATAACTTTTTGGGGCTCTATCGGGTGTGTAATTATGATTTTTGTGAGATAAACTTTTTCCCATAGGGATACATTGGCCAGCGCTGATTGGCCGAATTCCGTACTCTGGCCAATCAGCGCTGGCCAATGCATTCTATTAGCTTGATGAAGCAGAGTGTGCACAAGGGTTCAAGCGCACCCTCGGCTCTGATGCAGCAGAGCCGAGGCTGCACAAGGGTTCAAGCGCACCCTCGGCTCTGATGTAGGAGAGCCGAGGGTGCACTTGAACCCTTGTGCACCCTCGGCTCTGCTACATCAGAGCCGAGGGTGCGCTTGAACCCTTGTGCACACTCTGCTTCATCAAGCTAATAGAATGCATTGGCCAGCGCTGATTGGCCAGAGTACGGAATTCGGCCAATCAGCGCTGGCTCTGCTGGAGGAGGCGGAGTCTAAGATCGCTCCACACCAGTCTCCATTCAGGTCCGACCTTAGACTCTGCCTCCTCCAGCAGAGCCAGCGCTGATTGGCCGAATTCCGTACTCTGGCCAATCAGCACTGGCTAATGCATTGTATTGGCATGATGAAGCAGTGCTGAATGTGTGTGCTTAGCACACACATTCAGCTCTACTTCATCGGGCTAATAGAATGCATTGGCCAATCAGCGCTGGCCAATGCATTCTATTAGCGTGAACTGAGCTTGCACAGGGGTTCTAGTGCACCCTCGGCTCTGCTACATCAGATTGCTACATCTGATGTAGCAGTGCCGAGTGTGCATCAGATGTGTAGTTGAGCAAAACTGACTCAGCACTGCTAAGTCTCTGCATTCGCATAGGAATGCATAGGCCAGCCTTCGGCCAATCAGCGCTGGCTCTGCGGGAGGAGGCGGAGTCTAAGGTCGGACCTGAATGGAGACTGGTGTGGAGCGATCTTAGACTCCGCCTCCTCCAGCAGAGCCAGCGCTGATTGGTCGAGTTCCGTACTCTGGCCAATCAGCACTGGCCAATGCATTTCTATGGGGAAAAGTTAGCTTGCGAAAATCGCAAACTGACAGGGATTTCCATGAAATAAAGTGACTTTTATGCCCCCAGACATGCTTCCCCTGCTGTCCCAGTGTCATTCCAGGGTGTTGGTATCATTTCCTGGGGTGTCATAGTGGACTTGGTGACCCTCCAGACACGAATTTGGGTTTCCCCCTTAACGAGTTTATGTTCCCCATAGACTATAATGGGGTTCGAAACCCATTCGAACACACGAACAGTGAGCGGCTGTTCGAATCGAATTTCGAACCTCGAACATTTTAGTGTTCGCTCATCTCTATTTGGTAACATATTTGGATTATTGTTAATCTCATCTCTGGCAAATATCAAAGTGGGACCATCTGTAGTAAGCAGGTAATGGTCTGTGTGGGAGCAAAACAGAAAAAAGTGGTAAAGAAGAATAAAACCTGTCTATTCTAGAGAGATCCTTCCATTATGTATCATCCATCATATCCTGTATAATCCCAGGAATTTACATTCAGTATTGGGCTGATAACTTTCTGCTAATCCCATTATTACTGGACTTGTTACCATGTGAAATATACAGGATAATAGCCCAGATGTATTATTAGATCCAGTGTATTCCATCTGGGATCTTGTGGAATCTCCTTTGTCTTCTTCTCAGTTATCAAAGAAAACTCCTGATGAAGAATAAACAGGTTTTCAGTTCTCTGCTCTTATATCTCCTGCCGACTGCTGGAAACTGCTGCTGAAAGGTCTGAGAGCGGAAACCAGAATTTGTCTATCTGTCTCTTATTTCCATAGCCAGTCTCTGGGGGTCTCCTGTCACCTCCCCCTGTCACTCTCTATATGCATCTCATTCTACACATTGTCTCATCTCATACTTTGTATCTGACACTCCACAAACATCAAGATGGTTTCTGGCAGTTATCTGCTGGCTGTGATCTTCATTTCTATTGAGGGTGAGAGATTTGGATCAGGATTGTGTGTAGAGAAATCTATACAGTGGGATCCATCATCAGATCAGGATTTCTAGGAATAGATCCCGACATGTATCAATAATGAATATGTCTCTTCTAATCCTCAGGATCCTGTGGAGAGATTGTGGTGACTCAGACTCCAGGTTCTATCTCTGTGTCCTCCGGAGATACAGTCACCATCTCAGTTACAGCCAGTACTGCTATAGATGATTTAGCCTGGTACCAACAGAAACCAGGAGAACCACCAAAGCTTCTGATGTATGATGCAACCAAGAGACATACAGGAGTCCCAGACCGGTTCACTGGAACTGGATATGACTATAGTTTCACTCTTACAATTACAAGATTTGCAGGAGACGATGCAGCAGAATATTACTGTCAGCAGTATGAAGCTTACCCTCTCACACAGTGATACAGAGCCGTACAAAAACCTCCTTCCTCATTCCCCATTATATCACTATATAAAGCTTCATACACAGTAACAGAAGAAACTCTCCGAGCGTTCAGTGGTTTATCACTTCTCTTGTATTTCTATGTACATTTCCTTTTACTGTTGTTACTGTCTCATGAAAGCCATGTCTGACTAGACATTTCCACCGCAGTGTCCACAGTAGATACAGTCACCATCTTATATACAGTCACCATCTTATATACAGTCACCATCTTCTATACAGTCACCATCTTATATACATTCACCATCTTATATACAGTCACCATCTTATATACATTCAGTGAAGGTGGAGAAAAAATGATAAAGACATCATCACAGATAAGCCGGGGTCACATAGAAACCCATGTGCCCCCACCTTTGTACCGTTTTTAAAGTCAAAAACTGAAATTTCACTTTGATATCACTTTTCAGTATATACAGAACATGACGCGGTAGGTCTAGTCCTTCCACCTACCCAGCATAGTTCTTTGCCTGAATAAAAACTCAACACACGTAGATTTTATTTACAATCAAACAGTTAACAAAATATATAACTATAATATACATAACATCCCTGAGTATGTAACCTTAGTTCCTAGGCTAAGGAGGTCCTCGAAGCCCACAGTCTGGTGAATTACCCAAAATTTGTAATGTACCTCCAGCCGTCCTTCCAGCTCAGAGACACCAAATCACTATTCCCAGGTGAAAGGAGTCCCATAATTAAGATCACTCCTTGTAAGCCAGACATATTTCTTGGCATAGTAATGCCAGTCCTTGGGGGGTCCAGAGCATTACAGCCCCCCTCCCCCCATCCACCCAACCTGAATCCTTACTACCCAACTCCGAGGACTTTATTTCTTCTTGATCCTCCTTGATATTTCTCTCTCCTGGTACCATGAGATCCATATTCCTTGGGATCCAGCAACAACTTTCTAGGACTGGCCTCTCAATCCCAAAATATGGTACCCATTGTTATATTTCATTTTCACATGTCTTATAGATCTACTAGATCTCCTATCTAATAAATCTCTCCAATGCCATTCATAGTATAGATCCTACTAAATTATGTTTTACTCTATTTTCTATGTTGAATCTCTAATAACATTTTATGTTCTGGGTGATGGCGAGTCCCTGTAGTGTCCCTGACAATGGTGACGTCACCTATCCACCAGTCAGCTAGTCCAGACATCTGACAAGTCTCCTGGGCTGCCTCATCTCATTGACATATCATCAGCATTCACCCCTGTATCTGAGCAGTACAATGCGGAGCGGCCCCTATGGGATTATATGGCATACTCATATACCTTAACCCTTTCGCTGCCAAGCACGTAGCTATACGTGCTCCCAAGGTGGTGCTTCAGTAGCCGAGGACATAGTTACTACATCCTCCCTACTAATGCCGATTTCTCTGGACTGCATCAACATATCTTGATGATTTAAAATGCATTTTAAAGAGAGAATCTCATCTTTAAAATGATACAAAGAACTTGATGATTGAAGTTACAGTTTTGGAGCGACCACTGTTGAATCGCTGTTGGGAACTGAGATCTGCAGTTGGATCTCAATGCCAAATAGTGGTTTCAACAGTGAATCGTTCCAAAACTGTAAGTTCTATCATCAAGTTCTTGGTATCATTTAAAAGATGAGATTCTCTCTTTAAAATGCATTTTAAATCATCAAGATATGTTGATGCAGTCCAGAGATATCGGCATTAGTAGGGAGGATGTAGTAGCTACTGAAGCACCACCTTGGGAGCACGTATAGCTACGTGCTTGGCAGCGAAAGGGTTAAGGTATATGAGTATGCCATATAATCCCATAGGGGCCGCTCTGCATTGTACAGCTCAGATACAGGGGTGGATGCTGATGATATGTCAATGAGATGAGGCGGCCCAGGAGACTTGTCAGATGTCTGGACTAGCTGACTGGTGGATAGGTGACGTCTCCATCCATGATAGAACTTACAGTTTGTTTGTTTTTTGAAATTCTTTATTTATGGAAACTTTTACAACATTTTACATATAATGCACAAAATATCAAATAGGATGGATGAGGTAATTGAAAGTATTATAACATACAACTAGTAAAACAGATCAAAGTTAAGCTTCTGATAAGTGCACCACCAAGTGGTACCCTAAGCATAAGTTTAATAGATAATAACTAGAGATGGGCGAACAGTGTTCTATCGAACTCATGTTCGATCGGATATTAGGCTGTTCGGCATGTTCGAATCGAATCGAACACCGCGTGGTAAAGTGCGCCATTACTCGATTCCCCTCCCACCTTCCCTGGCGCCTTTTTTGCTCCAATAACAGCGCAGGGTAGGTGGGACAGGAACTACGACACCGGTGACGTTGAGAAAAGTAGGCAAAACCCATTGGCTGCCGAAAACATGTGACCTCTAATTTAAAAGAACAGCGACGCCCAGCTTCACGTCATTCTGAGCTTGCAATTCACCGGGGACGGAGGTTTCCGTCCAGCTAGCTAGGGCTTAGATTCTGGGTAGGCAGGGACAGGCTAGGATAGGAAGGAGAAGACAACCAACAGCTCTTATAAGAGCTAAATTCCAGGGAGAAGCTTGTCAGTGTAACGTGGCACTGACGGGCTCAATCGCCGCAACCCAGCTTTCCCAGGATCCTGAATGGAATACACTGACAGTGTATTCCCGTATACCCGATATATACCCCCGATACCCGTTCCAATGGTGTGCCCCCCCACCTTCACCCCAGAAATACCCTGCAAGTCCCCTAGCAATAGAATTGGGGCTATATACACCCACTATTTTTGCTACTGCCATATAGTGCCATTGTCTCACTGGGAATTCAAAGAATATATTGGGCTTACATATAACTTCAATTCCAGGGAGAAGCTTGTCAGTGTAACGTGGCACTGACGGGCTCAATCGCCGCAACCCAGCTTTCCCAGGATCCTGAATGGAATACACTGACAGTGTATTCCCGTATACCCAATATATACCCCCGATACCCGTTCCAACGGTGTGCCCCCCCACCTTCACCCCAGAAATACACTGCAAGTCCCCTAGCAATAGAATTGGGGCTATATACACCCACTATTTTTGCTACTGCCATATAGTGCCATTCTCTGACTGGGAATTCAAAGAATATATTGGGGTTACGTGCACCCACAATTTTTGCTACTGGTATATAGTGCCATTGTCTGACTAGGAATTCAAAGAATATATTGGGGTTATAAATACCCTCATTTCTTGCTACTGGTATATAGTGCCATTGTCTGACTGGGAATTCAAAGAATATATTGGGGTTACAAATACCCTCATTTCTTGCTACTGCCATATAGTGCCAGTTTCTGACTGGTAATTCAAAGAATATATTGGGGTTATAAATACCCTCATTTCTTGCTACTGGTATATAGTGCCATTGTCTGACTGGGAATTCAAAGAATATATTGGGGTTACAAATACCCTCATTTCTTGCTACTGCCATATAGTGCCAGTTTCTGACTGGTAATTCAAAGAATATATTGGGGTTACGTGCACCCACAATGTTTGCTACTGGTATATAGTGCCATTGTCTGACTGGGAATTCAAAGAATATATTGGGGTTACAAATACCCTCATTTCTTGCTACTGGTATATAGTGCCATTGTCTGACTGGGAATTCAAAGAATATATTGGGGTTACAAATACCCTCATTTCTTGCTACTGGTATATAGTGCCATTGTCTGACTGGGAATTCAAAGAATATATTGGGGTTACAAATACCCTCATTTCTTGCTACTGCCATATAGTGCCAGTTTCTGACTGGTAATTCAAAGAATATATTGGGGTTACGTGCACCCACAATTTTTGCTACTGGTATATAGTGCCATTGTCTCACTGGGAATTCAAAGAATATATTGGGGTTACAAATACCCTCATTTCTTGCTACTGGTATATAGTGCCATTGTCTGACTGGGAATTCAAAGAATATATTGGGGTTACAAATACCCTCATTTCTTGCTACTGGTATATAGTGCCATTGTCTGACTGGGAATTCAAAGAATATATTGGGGTTACAAATACCCTCATTTCTTGCTACTGGTATATAGTGCCATTGTCTGACTGGGAATTCAAAGAATATATTGGGGTCATAAATACCCTCATTTCTTGCTACTGGTATATAGTGCCATTGTCTGACTGGGAATTCAAAGAATATATTGGGGTTACAAATACCCTCATTTCTTGCTACTGGTATATAGTGCCATTGTCTGACTGGGAATTCAAAGAATATATTGGGGTTACAAATACCCTCATTTCTTGCTACTGGTATATAGTGCCATTGTCTGACTGGGAATTCAAAGAATATATTGGGGTCATAAATACCCTCATTTCTTGCTACTGGTATATAGTGCCATTGTCTGACTGGGAATTCAAAGAATATATTGGGGTTATAAATACCCTCATTTCTTGCTACTGGTATATAGTGCCATTATCTGACTGGGAATTCAAAGAATATATTGGGGTTACAAATACCCTCATTTCTTGCTACTGCCATATAGTGCCAGTTTCTGACTGGTAATTCAAAGAATATATTGGGGTTACGTGCACCCACAATTTTTGCTACTGGTATATAGTGCCATTGTCTGACTGGGAATTCAAAGAATATATTGGGGTTACAAATACCCTCATTTCTTGCTACTGGTATATAGTGCCATTGTCTGACTGGGAATTCAAAGAATATATTGGGGTTACAAATACCCTCATTTCTTGCTACTGCCATATAGTGCCAGTTTCTGACTGGTAATTCAAAGAATATATTGGGGTTATAAATACCCTCATTTCTTGCTACTGGTATATAGTGCCATTGTCTGACTGGGAATTCAAAGAATATATTGGGGTTACAAATACCCTCATTTCTTGCTACTGCCATATAGTACCAGTTTCTGACTGGTAATTCAAAGAATATATTGGGGTTACGTGCACCCACAATTTTTGCTACTGGTATATAGTGCCATTGTCTGACTGGGAATTCAAAGAATATATTGGGGTTACAAATACCCTCATTTCTTGCTACTGGTATATAGTGCCATTGTCTGACTGGGAATTCAAAGAATATATTGGGGTTACAAATACCCTCATTTCTTGCTACTGCCATATAGTGCCAGTTTCTGACTGGTAATTCAAAGAATATATTGGGGTTATAAATACCCTCATTTCTTGCTACTGGTATATAGTGCCATTGTCTGACTGGGAATTCAAAGAATATATTGGGGTTATAAATACCCTCATTTCTTGCTACTGGTATATAGTGCCATTGTCTGACTGGGAATTCAAAGAATATATTGGGGTTACAAATACCCTCATTTCTTGCTACTGCCATATAGTGCCAGTTTCTGACTGGTAATTCAAAGAATATATTGGGGTTACGTGCACCCACAATTTTTGCTACTGGTATATAGTGCCATTGTCTGACTGGGAATTCAAAGAATATATTGGGGTTACAAATACCCTCATTTCTTGCTACTGGTATATAGTGCCATTGTCTGACTGGGAATTCAAAGAATATATTGGAGTTACAAATACCCTCATTTCTTGCTACTGGTATATAGTGCCATTGTCTGACTGGGAATTCAAAGAATATATTGGGGTCACAAATACCCTCATTTCTTGCTACTGGTATATAGTGCCATTGTCTGACTGGGAATTCAAAGAATATATTGGGGTTATAAATACCCTCATTTCTTGCTACTGCCATATAGTGCCAGTTTCTGACTGGTAATTCAAAGAATATATTGGGGTTACGTGCACCCACAATTTTTGCTACTGGTATATAGTGCCATTGTCTGACTGGGAATTCAAAGAATATATTGGGGTTACAAATACCCTCATTTCTTGCTACTGGTATATAGTGCCATTGTCTGACTGGGAATTCAAAGAATATATTGGGGTTACAAATACCCTCATTTCTTGCTACTGGTATATAGTGCCATTGTCTGACTGGGAATTCAAAGAATATATTGGGGTTATAAATACCCTTATTTCTTGCTACTGCCATATAGTGCCAGTTTCTGACTGGTAATTCAAAGAATATATGGGGGTTATAAATACCCTCATTTCTTGCTACTGGTATATAGTGCCATTGTCTGACTGGGAATTCAAAGAATATATTGGGGTTACGTGCACCCACAATTTTTGCTACTGATAAATAGTGCCAATTTCTATCTGGGAATTCAAAATGCGCAAGGCTCCCGGAAAGGGACGTGGACGAGGCCGTGGGCGAGGTCGGGGGTATGGTTCGGGGGAGCAAGGTAGCAGTGAAGCCACAGGGCGTCCCGTGCCTACTCCTGTGGGGCAGCAAGCATTGCGCCACTCCACAGTGCCAGGGTTGCTTGCCACATTAACTAAACGGCAGGGTACAAACCTTAGTAGGCCCGAAAACCAGGAACAGGTCTTGCAATGGCTGTCAGAGAACGCTTACAGCACATTGTCCAGCAGCCAGTCAGACTCTGCCTCCTCTCCTCCTATTACCCAACAGTCTTGTCCTCCTTCCTCCCAAAATTCCCAAGCTTCACAGAACAATAACCCCAACTGTCCCTGCTCCCCAGAGCTGTTCTCCGCTCCTTTCATTGTCCCTCAACCTGCCTCTCCACGTCACGATTCCACGAACCTAACAGAGGAGCATCTGTGTCCAGATGCTCAAACACTAGAGTCTCCTCCATCTCCGTTCGATTTGGTGGTGGATGACCAGCAACCCACCCTCATCGACGATGATGTGACGCAGTTGCCGTCAGGGCATCCAGTTGACCGGCGCATTGTGCGGGAGGAGGAGATGAGACAGGAGTTGGAAGAGGAAGTGGTGGATGATGAGGACACTGACCCGACCTAAGACAGGGGGGATGTCAAGCGGGGAAAGTAGTGTGGATGTTGAGGCAGGTGCAGCACCAAAAAGGGTAGCTAGAGGCAGAGGCAGAGGTCAGCAGCTTAGGCGAAGCCAGGCCACACCCGGAATCTCCCAAGATGTTCCAGTTCGTACCCAGCCCCGAAAAACTCCCACCTCGAGGGCACGTTTCTCGAAGGTGTGGAGTTTTTTCAAGGAATGCGCCGAGGACAGATATAGTGTTGTCTGCACAATTTGCCTTTCGAAATTGATTAGGGGCTCTGAGAAGAGCAACCTGTCCACCACTTCAATGCGCCGTCATTTGGAATCCAAGCACTGGAATCAGTGGCAGGCAGCAACGGCAGGACAAAGGCCGCCTGCCATTCACGCCACTGCCACTGCCTCTGCCACTGCCTCTGCCTCTGCCACTGCCACTGCTGACTGTGCTGGCGATGCACTCCAGAGGACGAGCCAGGACACCACTTCATCTGCCTCCGCCACTTTGTTGACTTCTCCCTCATCCTCCCCTGTTCCTGTCTTATCTCCTTCTCCTGCACCATCAAAGGCACCATCAGGCGCTTCTTTACAACAACCCACCATCTCTCAGACATTGGAGCGGCGGCAGAAATACACTGCTAACCACCCACACGCGCAAGCCTTGAACGCCAACATCGCTAAACTGCTGGCCCAGGAGATGTTGGCGTTCCGGCTTGTTGAAACTCCCGCCTTCCTGGACCTGATGGCAACTGCGGCACCTCGCTATGCCGTCCCTAGCCGTCACTACTTCTCCCGGTGTGCCGTCCCCGCCTTGCACCAGCACGTGTCACTCAACATCAGGCGGGCCCTTAGTTCCGCGCTTTGCACAAAGGTCCACTTGACCACCGACGCGTGGACAAGTGCATGCGGACAGGGACGCTACATTTCACTGACGGCACACTGGGTGAATGTAGTTGAGGCTGGGACTGCTTCCCAAACTGGCCCGGTGTACCTCGTCTCCCCGCCTAACATTCCTGGCAGGGACACGAGAAGAACACCCCCCTCCTCCTCCTCCTCTACCGCCTCCTCCTCCGCCACCGCCTCCTCCTCCGCTACCGCCTCCTCCTCCGCTGTTAGATTGACCCCAGCTACGAGTTGGAAACGTTGCAGCACTGGCGTTGGTAGACGTCAGCAGGCTGTGCTGAAGCTGATCAGCTTGGGGGACAGACAGCACACTGCCTCCGAGGTGAGAGATGCCCTCCTCGATGAGACGGCAATATGGTTTGAGCCGCTGCACCTGGGCCCAGGCATGGTCGTTTGTGATAACGGCCGGAACCTGGTAGCAGCTCTGGAGCTTGCCGGACTCCAACATGTTCCATGCCTGGCCCACGTCTTCAACCTAGTGGTGCAACGTTTCCTAAAGAGCTACCCCAATGTTCCAGAGCTACTGGTGAAAGTGCGGCGCATGTGCGCCCACTTTCGCAAGTCGACAGTAGCCACTGCTAGCTTAAAATCTCTCCAGCAACGCCTGCATGTGCCACAACACCGGCTTTTGTGCGACGTCCCCACACGCTGGAACTCAACGTTTCAGATGTTGAGTAGAGTGGTTGAGCAGCAGAGACCTTTGATGGAATACCAGCTACAAAACCCTAGGGTGCCACAAAGTCAGCTGCCTCAGTTTCACATCCATGAGTGGCCATGGATGAGAGACCTTTGTGACATCCTACGGGTCTTTGAGGAGTCCACAAGGAGGGTGAGCTCTGAGGATGCGATGGTGAGCCTTACAATCCCGCTCTTGTGTGTTCTGAGAGAATCCCTGATTGACATCAGGGATAACTCAGATCACACAGAGGAGTTAGGGATAGCATCCGATCCGTCACAGCTGGAGAGTAGGTCCACACATCTGTCCGCTTCACTGCGTTTAATGGAGGAGGAGGAGGAAGAAGAGTTGTCCGATGATGTGATGGTGATACAGGAGGCTTCCGGGCAACTTCGAATCGTCCCATTGTTGCAGCGCGGATGGGTAGACATGGAGGATGAGGAGGAAATGGAGATTGAACTTTCCGGTGGGGCCAGAGGAGTCATGCCAACTAACACTGTGGCAGACATGGCTGAGTTCATGTTGGGGTGCTTTACAACCGACAAGCGTATTGTCAAAATCATGGAGGACAACCAGTACTGGATCTTTGCTATCCTTGACCCCCGGTATAAAAACAACATCTCGTCTTTTATTCCGGTAGAGGGGAGGGCCAATCGCATCAATGCTTGCCACAGGCAATTGGTGCAGAATATGATGGAGATGTTTCCAGCATGTGACGTTGGCGGCAGGGAGGGCAGTTCCTCCAGTAGGCAACCAAGTTCTCACCGGTCCACACAAACGAGGGGCACACTGTCTAAGGTCTGGGACACCTTGATGGCACCCCCTCGCCAAAGTGCCGCCACGGAGGGTCCTAGTGTCACCAGGCGTGAGAAGTATAGGCCCATGTTGCGGGAATACCTTTCCGACCACAGCCCTGTCCTCTCCGACCCCTCTGCGCCCTACACGTATTGGGTGTCGAAGTTGGACCTGTGGCTTGAACTTGCCCTATATGCCTTGGAGGTGCTGTCCTGTCCTGCCGCCAGCGTCCTATCTGAGAGGGTGTTCAGTGCAGCCGGTGGCATCATCACTGACAAGCGCACCCGTCTGTCAGCTGAGAGTGCCGACCGGCTCACTTTGATAAAAATGAACCACCACTGGATAGAGCCTTCATTTTTGTGCCCACCTGTGTAAAGCACCCCAACATGAAACTCCATGTCTGTACTCAACCTCTCCAATTCCTCCGCATCCTCATACTCATCCACCATAAGCGTTGCACAATTCTGCTAATACTAGGCTCCCTCCACCCTGATTTCCCCCAACTCTGCTGGTTAGAGGCTCCCTCCACCCTGATTTCCACCAACTCTGCTGGTTAGAGGCTCCCTCCACCCTGCTTTCCCACAACTCTGCTGGTTAGAGGCTCCCTCCACCCTGCTTTCCCACAACTCTGCTGGTTAGAGGCTCCCTCCACCCTGATTTCCACCAACTCTGCTGGTTAGAGGCTCCCTCCACCCTGCTTTCCCACAACTCTGCTGGTTAGAGGCTCCCTCCACCCTGATTTCCACCAACTCTGCTGGTTAGAGGCTCCCTCCACCATGAATTGGTCCAAACTGGGCTGTTTAGCGGCTCCCTCCACCATGAATTGGTCCAAACTGGGGTTTTTAGAGGCTCCCTCCACCATGAATTGGTCCAAACTGGGCTGTTTAGAGGCTCCCTCCACCATGAATTGGTCCAAACTATGCTGTTTAGAGGCTCCCTCCACCATGAATTGGTCCAAACTATGCTGTTTAGAGGCTCCCTCCACCATGAATTGGTCCAAACTGGGGGTTTTAGAGGCTCCCTCCACCATGAATTGGTCCAAACTGGGGTTTTTAGAGGCTCCCTCCACCATGAATTTGCCCAATCTGGGCTGTTTAGAGGCTCCCTCCACCATGAATTTGCCCAAACTGAGCTGTTTAGAGGCTCCCTCCACCATGAATTGGTCCAAACTGGGGTTTTTAGAGGCTCCCTCCACCATGAATTGGTCCAAACTGGGGGTTTTTAGAGGCTCCCTCCACCATGAATTTGCCCAAACTGGGCTGGTTAGAGGCTCCCTCCACCCTGCTTTCCCACAACTCTGCTGGTTAGAGGCTCCCTCCACCCTGATTTCCACCAACTCTGCTGGTTAGAGGCTCCCTCCACCCTGCTTTCCCACAACTCTGCTGGTTAGAGGCTCCCTCCACCCTGATTTCCACCAACTCTGCTGGTTAGAGGCTCCCTCCACCATGAATTGGTCCAAACTGGGCTGTTTAGCGGCTCCCTCCACCATGAATTGGTCCAAACTGGGGTTTTTAGAGGCTCCCTCCACCATGAATTGGTCCAAACTGGGCTGTTTAGAGGCTCCCTCCACCATGAATTGGTCCAAACTGGGGTTTTTAGAGGCTCCCTCCACCATGAATTGGTCCAAACTGGGCTGGTTAGAGGCTCCCTCCACCATGAATTTGCCCAAACTGGGCTGTTTAGAGGCTCCCTCCACCATGAATTTGCCCAAACTGGCCTGTTTAGAGGCTCCCTCCACCATGAATTGGTCCAAACTGGGGGTTTTAGAGGCTCTCTCCACCATGAATTGGTCCAAACTGGGCTGTTTAGAGGCTCCCTCCATCATGAATTGGTCCAAATTGGGGTTTTTAGAGGCTCCCTCCACCATGAATTGGTCCAAACTGGGCTGGTTAGAGGCTCCCTCCACCATGAATTGGTCCAAACTGGGGTTTTTAGAGGCTCCCTCCACCATGATTTTGCCCAAACTGGGCTGTTTAGAGGCTCCCTCCACCATGAATTTGCCCAAACTGAGCTGTTTAGAGGCTCCCTCCACCATGAATTGGTCCAAACTGGGGTTTTTAGAGGCTCCCTCCACCATGAATTGGGCCAAACTGGGGGTTTTTAGAGGCTCCCTCCACCATGAATTGGTCCAAACTGGGGTTTTTAGAGGCTCCCTCCACCATGAATTTGCCCAAACTGGGCTGTTTAGAGGCTCCCTCCACCATGAATTTGCCCAAACTGAGCTGTTTAGAGGCTCCCTCCACCATGAATTGGTCCAAACTGGGGTTTTTAGAGGCTCCCTCCACCATGAATTGGTCCAAACTGTGGGTTTTTAGAGGCTCCCTCCACCATGAATTTGCCCAAACTGGGCTGTTTAGAGGCTCCCTCCATCATGAATTGGTCCAAACTGGGGTTTTTAGAGGCTCCCTCCACCATGAATTGGTCCAAACTGGGGTGTTTAGAGGCTCCCTCCACCATGAATTTGCCCAAACTCTGCTGGTTAGAGGCTCAATCCACCCTGATTTTCAAAACAAATGTTGGTGCCAACCTCAACTTACTACAAGGGCCAAATTCACTGCTGGTGACAAGCTCTCCTCACTGCAAGTGCCAAATACACATGTTTCAAGGTGTTTTCCTACTGTCAGAGAGGTGGTATTGAGTGTGTAAAGTGTGTAGTTGTTAGGCTGTGATGTTGGGGTAATAGAGGGTCTTTGGTGTGTTAGATGCCCCCAGACATGCTTCCCCTGCTGTCCCAGTGTCATTCCAGAGGTGTTGGTATCATTTCCTGGGTTGTCATAGTGGACTTGGTGACCCTCCAGACACGGATTTGGGTTTCCCCCTTAACGAGTATATGTTCCCCATAGACTATAATGGGGTTCGAAACCCGTTCGAACACACGAACATTGAGCGGCTGTTCGAATCGAATTTCGAACCTCGAACATTTTAGTGTTCGCTCATCTCTAATAATAACCAGTTCAATAAGTTTGGCAAGATACTGATATCTAGAAAAAATTGAAAGAACAGAGAAACTAGACTTAGTAAAGTAATTTAAAACAATCGCAAATATGTAATACACTATTGGTCCTATATAAAGTAAAACCGTCTAGATATCTTAAGGAAAAAGTGAGGTCGAGTGAGAAAGCGGGGGGGGGGGGGGGGAAGGTATATAAGAGGGTGTTAGAGCTTAACTAGGGTGGTCTGAAGACAGCACAGAGTTACTGTGTTGGAGCCAGGGCAGCCAGGTGTTTAGGAATTTTTTGTGAGTGCCTTTTGATCGACTTAAGGCTTCTTCAAATCTCGCTATTTGGGCTACCTTCACTTTCCAGCAAGCAATTTGCGGGGTGATCGGTTGGAGCCAGTATTTGGGAATTAAGGACTTAGCTGCTTCAATGAGGTGGGTTGTTAAGTCGGCTTTGCCCAAAGAGAAGTTCAGTTGGGGTAGTGACAGTAGGACTAGGGCTGGAGAAAGGGTTATGGATTTAGCTGTAATGGCAGAAATGTTTTGTTGAATTTGAGACCAGAATGGGGAAATTAGTGGGCACGACCACCAGATATGAAGTTGCGTACCAGGTTCCAGAGAGCATCTCCAACAAAGGTTTGTATCTGAGAGTTTATGGGCATGGAGCCAATCAGGGGTTCTGTACCATCTCGCCAAACACTTATAATGTAGTTCCTGAAGTTTGGTGCAGGTGGAGAAACCGTGTGAGTGAGTTAGAATAGATCTGATGTCTTCGTCTTCCAGCGAAAGGTTTAAATCCTTCGCCCACGAATTTATATAGATAGTAGAGATGAGCGAACAGTGTTCTATCGAACACATGTTCGATCGGATATCAGGGTGTTCGCCATGTTCGAATCGAATCGAACACCACGTGGTAAAGTGCGCCAAAATTCGATTCCCCTCCCACCTTCCCTGGCGCCTTTTTTGCACCAATAACAGCGCAGGGGAGGTGGGACAGGAACTACGACACCGGGGGCATTGAAAAAAATTGGAAAAAGTCATTGGCTGCCGAAATCAGGTGACCTCCATTTTAGACGAATAGTGGATTTCAAATCCGGGTCATATGAGAATGTGAACTTTGTGACTATGAGACAGGGATAGCTGTACAGGCAGGGATAGCTAGGGATAACCTTTATTTAGGGGGGAATGTTATTAAAAATAACTTTTTGGGGCTCTATCGGGTGTGTAATTGTGATTTTTGTGAGATAAACTTTTTCCCATAGGGATGCATTGGCCAGCGCTGATTGGCCGAATTCCGTACTCTGGCCAATCAGCGCTGGCCAATGCATTCTATTAGCTTGATGAAGCAGAGTGTGCACAAGGGTTCAAGCGCACCCTCGGCTCTGATGTAGCAGAGCCGAGGCTGCACAAGGGTTCAAGCGCACCCTCGGCTCTGATGTAGGAGAGCCGAGGGTGCACTTGAACCCTTGTGCACCCTCAGCTCTGCTACATCAGAGCCGAGGGTGCGCTTGAACCCTTGTGCACACTCTGCTTCATCAAGCTAATAGAATGCATTGGCCAGCGCTGATTGGCCAATGTATTCTATTAGCCTGATGAAGTAGAGCTGAATGTGTGTGCTAAGCACACACATTCAGCTCTACTTCATCGGGCTAATAGAATGCATTGGCCAGCGCTGATTGGCCAGAGTACGGAACTCGACCAATCAGCGCTGGCTCTGCTGGAGGAGGCGGAGTCTAAGATCGCTCCACACCAGTCTCCATTCAGGTCCGACCTTAGACTCCGCCTCCTTCGGCAGAGCCAGCGCTGATTGGCCGAAGGCTGGCCAATGCATTCCTATGCGAATGCAGAGACTTAGCAGTGCTGAGTCAGTTTTGCTCAACTACACATCTGATGCACACTCGGCACTGCTACATCAGATGTAGCAATCTGATGTAGCAGAGCCGAGGGTGCACTAGAACCCCTGTGCAAACTCAGTTCACGCTAATAGAATGCATTGGCCAGCGCTGATTGGCCAATGCATTCTATTAGCCCGATGAAGTAGAGCTGAATGTGTGTGCTAAGCACACACATTCAGCACTGCTTCATCAAGCCAATACAATGCATTAGCCAGTGCTGATTGGCCAGAGTACGGAATTCGGCCAATCAGCGCTGGCCAATGCATTCTATTAGCCCGATGAAGTAGAGCTGAATGTGTGTGCTAAGCACACACATTCAGCACTGCTTCATCAAGCCAATACAATGCATTAGCCAGTGCTGATTGGCCAGAGTACGGAATTCGGCCAATCAGCGCTGGCTCTGCTGGAGGAGGCGGAGTCTAAGATCGCTCCACACCAGTCTCCATTCAGGTCCGACCTTAGACTCCGCCTCCTCCAGCAGAGCCAGCGCTGATTGGCCGAATTCCGTACTCTGGCCAATCAGCACTGGCTAATGCATTGTATTGGCTTGATGAAGCGGTGCTGAATGTGTGTGCTTAGCACACACATTCAGCTCTACTTCATCGGGCTAATAGAATGCATTGGCCAATCAGCGCTGGCCAATGCATTCTATTAGCGTGAACTGAGTTTGCACAGGGGTTCTAGTGCACCCTCGGCTCTGCTACATCAGATTGCTACATCTGATGTAGCAGTGCCGAGTGTGCATCAGATGTGTAGTTGAGCAAAACTGACTCAGCACTGCTAAGTCTGCATTCGCATAGGAATGCATTGGCCAGCCTTCGGCCAATCAGCGCTGGCTCTGCCGGAGGAGGCGGAGTCTAAGGTCGGACCTGAATGGAGACTGGTGTGGAGCTATCTTAGACTCCGCCTCCTCCAGCAGAGCCAGCGCTGATTGGCCGAATTCCGTACTCTGGCCAATCAGCACTGGCTAATGCATTGTATTGGCTTGATGAAGCAGTGCTGAATGTGTGTGCTTAGCACACACATTCAGCTCTACTTCATCGGGCTAATAGAATGCATTGGCCAATCAGCGCTGGCCAATGCATTCTATTAGCGTGAACTGAGTTTGCACAGGGGTTCTAGTGCACCCTCGGCTCTGCTACATCAGATTGCTACATCTGATGTAGCAGTGCCGAGTGTGCATCAGATGTGTAGTTGAGCAAAACTGACTCAGCACTGCTAAGTCTGCATTCGCATAGGAATGCATTGGCCAGCCTTCGGCCAATCAGCGCTGGCTCTGCCGGAGGAGGCGGAGTCTAAGGTCGGACCTGAATGGAGACTGGTGTGGAGCGATCTTAGACTCCGCCTCCTCCAGCAGAGCCAGCGCTGATTGGCCGAATTCCGTACTCTGGCCAATCAGCACTGGCTAATGCATTGTATTGGCTTGATGAAGCAGTGCTGAATGTGTGTGCTTAGCACACACATTCAGCTCTACTTCATCGGGCTAATAGAATGCATTGGCCAGCGCTGATTGGCCGAATTCCGTACTCTGGCCAATCAGCACTGGCTAATGCATTGTATTGGCTTGATGAAGCAGTGCTGAATGTGTGTGCTTAGCACACACATTCAGCTCTACTTCATCGGGCTAATAGAATGCATTGGCCAATCAGCGCTGGCCAATGCATTCTATTAGCGTGAACTGAGTTTGCACAGGGGTTCTAGTGCACCCTCGGCTCTGCTACATCAGATTGCTACATCTGATGTAGCAGTGCCGAGTGTGCATCAGATGTGTAGTTGAGCAAAACTGACTCAGCACTGCTAAGTCTGCATTCGCATAGGAATGCATTGGCCAGCCTTCGGCCAATCAGCGCTGGCTCTGCCGGAGGAGGCGGAGTCTAAGGTCGGACCTGAATGGAGACTGGTGTGGAGCGATCTTAGACTCCGCCTCCTCCAGCAGAGCCAGCGCTGATTGGCCGAATTCCGTACTCTGGCCAATCAGCACTGGCTAATGCATTGTATTGGCTTGATGAAGCAGTGCTGAATGTGTGTGCTTAGCACACACATTCAGCTCTACTTCATCGGGCTAATAGAATGCATTGGCCAATCAGCGCTGGCCAATGCATTCTATTAGCGTGAACTGAGTTTGCACAGGGGTTCTAGTGCACCCTCGGCTCTGCTACATCAGATTGCTACATCTGATGTAGCAGTGCCGAGTGTGCATCAGATGTGTAGTTGAGCAAAACTGACTCAGCACTGCTAAGTCTGCATTCGCATAGGAATGCATTGGCCAGCCTTCGGCCAATCAGCGCTGGCTCTGCCGGAGGAGGCGGAGTCTAAGGTCGGACCTGAATGGAGACTGGTGTGGAGTTATCTTAGACTCCGCCTCCTCCAGCAGAGCCAGCGCTGATTGGTCGAGTTCCGTACTCTGGCCAATCAGCACTGGCCAATGCATTTCTATGGGGAAAAGTTAGCTTGCGAAAATCGCAAACTGACAGGGATTTCCATGAAATAAAGTGACTTTTATGCCCCCAGACATGCTTCCCCTGCTGTCCCAGTGTCATTCCAGGGTGTTGGTATCATTTCCTGGGGTGTCATAGTGGACTTGGTGACCCTCCAGACACGAATTTGGGTTTCCCCCTTAACGAGTTTATGTTCCCCATAGACTATAATGGGGTTCGAAACCCATTCGAACACTCGAACAGTGAGCGGCTGTTCGAATCGAATTTCGAACCTCGAACATTTTAGTGTTCGCTCATCTCTAATAGATAGGTGTTCGATCAGACTGGGTGGAGGTTAAGGCTAATTTACATTTCATCAGTTTTCTCATTGAGTGTTCATCCGAGAGAATCAGATTTTCAAAAAGGGTAAGAGGCCTGCGTATTTTTTGTAAGTTGGGAATAGTAGATAGTGCTTTTTTAAAGTGTGCAAGATGTAAGTGGGTTAATGGGACTTCAGGGAGCCAATTATAAAGAGTCTCAGGAGGTATTGGTTCACCGTGTTGAATTAGATCGCCTAGTGTCTTACCCAAAAGTTTAGACCAAAAATCTTCCATAGGTTTCATTTTTGAAGGTAAGAGGTGTGGTGTTAAATCAGCAGGGTACGCTTTTGATGGATAGGGGGCGAGGGACGATTTGTGTAAGCTCCAGGCTTCACAGGGGCCTTGAAGCAACGGATCAAATGACTTGGATCTCACCGTTCTGAGAGAAGTGTTCCAGAGAATATTTTTTTAGTGACGTGCCATGTTCCGCTTTAGCAATTGCATTTAAAATGGAGTCTGTAAGGGGAGCACTTAAAGTCAACCAACAGTTGAGGAGGTTCGCATGGTAGTAGGAAATAATGTCTGGCATGGAGATGCCCCCTTTATGTTTAGATTTAGCTAGAAGGGCAAAGGAAATTCTAGGCGGTTTATCTCTCCAGACGAATTTGTTCAAAAGGGAGTAGATAGAACGTAAGTAAGAAATTGGGAGGGCAATGGGAATCATTTGTAATTTGTACAATATCATGGGAACCACGTATGATTTTATAAGGTTTTTACGACCCATCCAGGACAGGTAGGGAAGGTCATATGAACGCAATACTTTGCGCAAATCTTTGAGCAAAGTAAGGAAATTGTCCTTATATAAGTCCGAAAGATTACTGGATAGGCAAATTCCTAAGTATTTCAGATAGTCAGTTTTCCAAACATACGGGGAGGAGGCCTAGAACTTACAGTTTTGGAACGATTCACTGTTGAACACGCTATTTGGCATTGAGATCCAACTGCAGATCTCAATTCCTGACAGCGATTCAACAGTGAATCGCTCCAAAACTGTAAGTTCAATCATCAAGTTCTTGGTATCATTTTAAAGATGAGATTCTCCTCTTTAAAATGCAATTGAAAGCATCAAGATATGTTGATGCAGTCCAAATATATAAACATTACATTTCACCCAATCCCTGTCCTGTCTATACTTGAGATTTCCACAGTAAAATACATCTCTAGTGATATCCGTTACACACTAAAATAATAGTAATAACGATTATCACTAGAGATGAACATATAGATTGCTAAAATTTTTATAGGGGGATGGAAAATAACAATTTTATGTAAAGTCCTATTTAATTTGCATGCACAAAATGGGATGACACATTTCTACGATTTTTGGCGATTCTTTAACACCCGCCCCTGTAAATATATACATGTGTGGTATGTATGAACTCCTCACATATTGCAGTTTTATGGACAGTACATTATGTTTGCAGAAAGGGATTGCTTGAGCCGCACTTTAGTGGCAAATTTGAATTTTTGTGCAATGTTTGCTTGCAATCTCTGTTTGCTGCAAAGTTGAATGAAGGTGGTTGTATATATCAACAATTAAATTGTGTTTTTATATACGGTATGCTGTGTAATCTGAAAAAAAAGTTAGATTTTGGTATCACAGTCACAGTTTGGTAGGTGCAGTATAGCTTTTTAACATATTAGTGAACAACAGCTAAATCCTTCTTGTCTTCTGTATTCATGTTTTTTGGGAGTCTGAGGTCTTGTTGTAGTTGATGTCTGCGGTACATATAGTATATATACACATTGTATACACCATAAGCTATTATTTTAAAAGTATTTTGTATATGAATCTGAGATTGAACATGAGTTTTAGGTGCAAATATATGTTTTAGCGTATTTTTTCAAAAAATTATTTGTGTTGGTCGCAAAGTTGCATGAAGGTGGATGTGGCTATCGATGACCCATTAAGACATTTGTAATCTTCAGGTTGTCTACTTTCAAAAAATATATAGGGTTTAGGGGTTCACTTACTATTCACGGTGTGTAATCCCTACATTTTATAGGATGATACTTTTTTAACATTTCCAGCTTCAAAGCAGATTTTTTTTCCTTCCAGTTCTAGCGATTTTCTGAAGACACGTGCATATGGGTGCAGGCTATAGTGATATGAATGAACTCTGCACATGTTGAACTCTTATTTTTAGGAGGTTTGGTGCAATACATTTTTTTGTTTGTTTTCCGCTTTTAACAACTAATATACATTTATTTGCATTTTTTCATAAAACATTCACTTTAAATCAAAATTGCATGAAGGCGCCTGTTCGTATACAGTACCAAGTGGCATTCTGACAATGCTGCAGGTGTCTACTTTAAGAAAATATATATGTATGGGGGGATGTTGGATGCTTTTTTAATGTTGCAATTTAGGTTTGATTTGTCCATCTCAAAACTGTGAAAATTGCTCTGGCTACTGGAGGTGCAAAATTTCCAGAAACCCTTGAAGCGAAAAGGTTAAACAAAACTTAACGGGGTTGTCCAGGCAAAAATGGCCACGTGACCACTGTGGCCATTGAGTGTCTTCAGCACAACGCTTTAAGAGACCTGGGAGAGCAAAGAAACTAGGAGGCGAGTGATGACAATGGAGCAACAGGGAAAGGTGAGTATTAGAGATAAATGAATACGGTTCGATCGAATAGATATTCGATCGAATATCAGGCCGTTCGAGGTATTCGATTCCAATCGAATACCACGAGGCAAACGCGGTAAAAAATTTGTATCCCCTCCCACCTTCCCTGGTGCTTTTTTGCACCAATATCAGTGCAGGGGAGGTGGGACAGGAAGTACAATAACGGTGGCATCGAAGAAAAATCGGAAAAAGGAATTGGCGGCCGAAATCAGGTGACCTCCACTTTAGACGAATGGTGGATTTAACATTCGATCAATTTGAGACTGAACTATGTGACTGTGAGACAGGGACAGATCTACAGGCAGGGTGAGCTAGGGATTACCTCTATTTAGGTGGGAATGTCATTCATCCAGCTTTTTGGGGCTCTATATGGTCGGGATCCCTGTCAACTTGCGATATGCGGGAGCTGACTTTTTCCCATAGGAATGCATTGCCCAGCATTGATTAGCCAAATGCCATACAGAATACAGTATTTGGCCAATCAACGTTGGTTCTGCCGGAGGAGGCGGAGTCTAAGATCTCTCCACAGCAGTTTTCATTGTGGTCCAATCTCAGATGTAGCAGTGCTGACACAGCTCTGCTACACGAAGAAGCAGCTGAGCTCAGCACACACAGAGATGCAGCAGAGCTGAGTGTGCAGCAGTGTTCAATGCACACTCAGCACTGCAGTCTCCATTCTGGTCCGATATAAGATTCCGCCTTCTCCGGCAGAACCAGCGTTGATTGGCCGAATACTGTTTTCTGTATGGCATTCGGCCAATCAATGCTGGTCAATGCATTCCTATGGGAAAAAGTCAGCTCGCACATATTGCAAGCTGACAGGGATCCTGACGTAATACAGGTACTTGGGCTTGTTAGATGCCCCCAGACATGCTTCCCCTGCTGTCCCAGTTGCATTCCAGGGTGTTGGCATCATTTCCTGGGGTGTGATAGTGGACTTGGTGACCCTCCTGAGTTGAAGGGTGGGATCCTCTGAAACGAGGCATTTTTCCCCATAGACTATAATGGGGTTCGATATTCGTTCGAATAGTCAAATATTGAGCGGCTATTCGAAACGAATATCGAATATTTTACTGTTCGCTCATCTCTAGTGAGTATGTATTTTTTTAACTGCCCTCAATGTATTTAAACTTTAAAAATTCAGTTTGAACAACCTCTTTAAGAAATGAATAATTATCAGATTAGCATACTCAGTTACACTGTGTAGTGGGTGAGCAGAGCAGAAAAAAAAGAAACCTTAACCCCTTCCCGACATCCGCCATAATAGTACAGCGCCCGCCGGGTGTCTACTGTTTTAAGCAGTAGACTACTGGCGCTAATGTCTCCGATCGGTCCCTGCTTTGATTAAAAAGTGATGAAAGCAATAGCATTTCCCGAAAATGGTAGAACTAAAAAGTACACCCGGTCCCGCAAAAAAAGACGCCCTATGCATCCCTGTACACGGATGTATAAAAAAGTTACGACTGTCAGAATATGGCGACTTTTACAAAAAAAATGTTTTAACACAGTTTGGGATTTTTTTTTTCAAGGGGTCAAAATGTAAATAAAACCATATAAATTTGGTATCCCCGGAACCGTACCGAAACACAGAATACAGGGGACATGTCATTTTGGCTGCACAGTGAACGCCGTAAAACCAAAGCCCGTAATAATGTCTCAGAAATGCATTTTTTCTTCAAATCCCCCCCATTCTGAATTTTTTTCCTGCTTCCCAGTACATTATACAGAATAATTAATGGTGGCATCATGAAGAAAAATTTGTCCCGCAAAGATTAAGACCTCATATGGCTCTGGGAGCGGAGAAATAAAAAAGTTATGGGGTTTAGAAGGAGGGGAGTCAAAAACGAAAAACGAAAATCAAAAAATGCCATCGGCGGGAAGGGGTTAATAAAAATTATTTAACATATCTCTTCCAGATTTGCAAGAAAATTTCCCAAACTCATTTTTGATCCCTTTAGTTCTGAAGAGGATTATAAAGACCTATATAATAGAAACCCCCATAAAGCACCACATTTTTAAAACTGCACCCCTCAAATAATTCAAAGCAGCATTTGGGAAGTTTGTTAACCCTTTAAGCATTTCACAGGAATTAAAAAAAAAATAATATGGTAAAATTTAGATATTTCATTTTTATCCAATAATACATTCATTTATCCCTAAAATTAACACATCTACAAAAGGTTAAAGGAGAAAATGCATCTCACAGTTTATCATGCAATTTCTCCTGGGCACAGAAATAACCCACATGTAGGTATAAACTGAGGTTTGGGCAGATGGCAGCGCATGGAAGGGAAGGAGCAACACTGGGCATTTGAAAAGCAGATTTTTCTGGAATAGTTTTCAGGCACCATATCTCGTTTGCAGAGTCCCTGGAGTACCAAAACAATGAAAACCCCCCAAAAAGTGACCCCATTTTGGAAACTACACCCCTCAAGAAATTTCTCAATTGGTATGGTGAGCATTTTGACACTACAGCTGTTTCACAGATTCTATTAGCATTGGGATGTAAAAAAAAAAAAAATTACTTTTTTCCGAATAATTTAGCGCCATATTTTTAATTTTTACAAGGGAATAAAGAAGAAAAAGCCCCCCCACGGTTTGTTACACAATTTCTCCTGAACACGGCAATACTCCATATGTGGTTGTAAACTGCTGTATGGGAACATGGTGGGACTCAAAATAGGAAGAGCGCTATTTGGCATTTGGAGGGCACATTTTGCTGGAATAGTTTTAAGCTACAATATTGTATTTGCAGAGCCCCTAAAGTATCAATACAATGGAAACCCATCAAAAGTGACCCCATTTTAGATACTACACCCGTCAAGGAATTTCACAAGGAGTATTATCATTTTGAGCCTAAAAATGCTTCCCAAACATTAATATACAATGTAAACTAAATAAAATTTTTAAAGAAATCTGCCATTTTGGTGCCTAATACATTGTAGCCACTTTCAGTCATCAGAGACTCTCATAAAACTATTAAGTGGGCTATCCTGAATACATATAAGTTATATACATGGGTGTACACTGCTGCTTGGGCACACAACAGGGCCCAGAAGGGAAGGAGTTCTGTGACTTTCTGGACACCATTTTGTTTTTGCAGATCCATTGTAGGTGCCAGTAAATTGGAATTTTCTAAAAAGTGATGCCATTTTGTAGGAGTAATTTTAGGGTCTCTGCAAATATGACATGGGGTCCGAATTCCAACAATCTAAATCTATGCTCCAAAAGCCACAAATCGCTCCTTCACATCTGCGCCCTGCTGTGTGCCCAAATGGCAGTAACAGTTAACACCTGCTCTGGATCCCCACCAAGATGTCTCTGAAGTGCCGGCCATATTTTTACTATTGGCTTCAGAGACCGGGACCGCCGGCTGTAAATTTACCGGTCAACCAGTTAAATATCTTAGCTGTAAGTTTTTGTTTTTGGTATTAGCCTTATATGTTTAGCTCACAGCTTTTCTATATTTTGAGCTCTCTCTATTCTTGATTGTTTGGGGAGTCCCTTTACTTCTAAGATGACTTATCTGCTGGAAACTACTTCAATTGTTTAATAGATTTCTGTATTTTTATGCCTTGAAATGAAATGTTTCACCATCAGATGGCGCTCAAGGACTGTGAAATCCAGGATCCCTCCTTCCGTCCCCGCATCATCTCTGTAGTGATATTATAATGTAAGGAGGGATTTCTGTATTACTGATACCTGAGTATTGTTACCAGAATATAAGACTCAATACTAGAGGTTATATGGGCAGGGATACAATGGGGCTACTCAATATTATATAAGGAACTTTCCCCCTACGCCCAACAGCAGCACAACTGGGGTATTTCTGCCCCTATGAGCTGTTAGGACAGGTGGAATTTTTAATTACCTAACAGCTTTTGACCCCCTATAAGAGGCCGGAAGACCTACTCCCCCTTGTGTTTTTTTCTGTCCTGTGGGACAGGACAGGTGGTCAGGGGGGAGCAGGTGTTCTGACCTCTCATAGGGGTCCACTGCTCTCCCCCTTCCTTACCTGACAGCGGAAGACCTTCATTTTTTCCTTTTCATTAGGAGGTTTCTTCATCTTCCCGGCGGGGGAACCTGCCGCTTCTGTTGCTCTGTCGCGCCGGGTCTGGGGCTTCCCCATGCGCAGGAACTTTAGGCCTAGGAACCTATCTCAGGTTCCTCGGGTCTGCCGGCTAACTGGTCCGCTGCACATGCGCAGTGCGCGGTCTCGCGGCGGACATAGAAAGAAACCTCCCTGTTCCTGGGGATCCCAGGCCTGAGTTGGATCCCCCTGCCCCCCCCTCTCTTTTTTAGATTCATATTGCCTCCTTTGCAGGCCCGCCCCCTTTGGGCTTTGCTCTGGACAAACCCCGCCCCCTGGCCTATTTAAAGTCCCCCTAGACCATCATTCAGTGCTTGTCGCTCCGGTTACAAGCACATCAACTGGTCATTCATTTGCCCTGGAAAGCTGTGCTTCGTTGATTAAGGTTTCGTGGACATGGCCAGGGGGAGGGGGAAAGCAGGTGTTGGTGTTATCCCTGGGAGCGGTAAGTTGTTAGTGGATCTCTCTTTCTTCCTCCTCAGAATGTCTTCCTCTTCCTCCTCCACTATTCCTCCTCGAAGGAAAGTTGCGTCCAAAAGGAAGCATCTGGTGTGCGCTACCTGTAAGGTTCCGCTCCCGGACGACTCTCAGTACCGGTTCTGTCAGGGGTGCAGAGCCCCCCCCCCACTCTGAAACAACTCCCATGCGAGAGATGGTTTCCTGGGTGAAGGGGTATGTCCAGGACTCCATGAAGAGGACGGAATCTGTTTCCCTGGCCAAGAGACCGCGCCTGGACTGTGAGTTGTCCCTGCCGCCCCTGGAAAAATTGCGCCTCAGGGGCGTGGAATCGTCATCAAGTACTGAGGAGGAGAAGGAGATTTTTCCCCTGGACAAGATGTCCAGAGTATTCAGAGACCGGGAAGGCTCAAGCCGCAGGTCCCGCACTTTCAGGCCTTCTTCGGAGATGCTCCGCCTGATGGAGGGCGAATGGAGGCACCCGGAGAGATCCTTTGCGCCATCCAGGCGTTTTAAGTCGCTTTTTCCCATCTCTGAGAGTCAGCTGAAGACATGGGGTCCTCCACCAAAAGTGGACGTCGCCGTGGCCAAATTATCCAGGCACACTGTCCTTCCATCTGAGGACGGGTCTGGTCTCAGGGATCCCATGGACCGCCGAGTGGAAGGATCTCTGAGGTGGGTGTATTCGGCCGCCTCTGCCCAGGCCTCTTTGGATATTGTCACGAATGAGGTAGCGACTGGCTTACGGGCAGAGCTTTCATCTCTTGCCAAGGACATCGATTCCGGCGTGGATCGAGATGATCTCCTCGCGGCAATGTCGGATATCACTTTACTGGTGGATCACCTGACCGAGGCTACCCATTTACAGACCCATCTGGCGGCCAGATCCATGGCACTGGCTACTGTGGCTTGCCGACCCCTGTGGCTGAAGCCCTGGAAGGCTGATCTCACCTCCAAAAACAGACTGTGTGGTCTCCCCTTTGAGCCCGGACGGCTGTTCGGGAGGGAGCTCGACCACATCATGGAAGGATTGGCCGATTCCAAAGGCAAGAATCTGCCGCAGCCTCTTGAAGGTCGGAGTTCCTCCTTTCGAGGAAGAGGCGCCACCAGGAGAGGAACCAGAGGCCAGCGGCGATCCGGCAGAGGAAGAGGTCGGGGCTTATCTCGTGGGCGTAAGAATGCCCCCTTCTAATTCCCGCCCTGCGCCCTCAAGGCATATTCATAGTCCCGTACCTGGACGACTGGCTTCTGAAGGCTCATTCAAAGGAGGTTCTTACCATGCAGGTGCAGACCGTCGTAGCTCTACTAGACAAGCTGGGGTGGCTGGTAAACTGGCAGAAGTCAGTAATGGTGCCATCAACACGAGTTCAGTTCCTGGGACTTATTCTAGACTCTCTCAACATGACGGTCTCTCTACCCTCTCCTCGCAAAAGGAAAATTGCTCGGGCAGCACATCATTTGTCTTCTACATGGAAGGTCACCATCAGGATGGCTATGAAGGTCCTTGGATTGATGTCTGCTACCCTAGATGCAGTTCCTTGGGCCCTATGGCATATGCGCCCTCTACAGAACGAGATCTTGAGAGTCTGGAATCACAGTCCTTTAAGTTTACAGAAGCCAATCCAGTTAACCATCAGCACCCGGCAAACCTTGCCCTGGTGGACCCATCTGCGAGATGGGAAGTCCTCGGTCCAGCCCGCCTGGACCCTGTTGACGACAGATGCCTCCCTCACAGGCTGGGGAGCTCATCTCGGGGAGACCCCGGTTCAAGGTACATGGAATCAGCGGGAGAGGACGCACTCATCCAACTGGCGCGAGTTTACCGCAGTTCATCGAGCCCTTCTGTCATTTGCACCACTTCTACGAGGGAAAGCGGTCAAAGTAAGATCAGACAATCTGACGACAGTCCACTATATCAACAAGCAGGGAGGAACCAGGTCCCCCTCGCTTCTGCAAGTCACCAACCTGATCTTCTCCTGGGCAGAATGGAACCTCTCCCAGCTGGCCGCGGTACATATCCAGGGCCGCCTGAACATCCTAGCAGATCAACTCAGCAGAGGCCGCCCGACCGCAGGCGAATGGTCCTTGAATCAGGACATCTTCCACTACCTGACCAGGAGGTAGGGTCTCCCCGAGGTGGATCTGATGGCCACCCAACACAATGCCAAAGTAGAAAGGTTTTGCTCCCTGTACCGGGAAGACAACCCTTTGGCTGTGGATGCCCTGTCAATACCATGGAGGTTCGAACTGGCATACGTGTTCCCGCCCATCCCGATGATACCAAAGGTATTGATGAAACTCAGGCAGGACCAGACTTCGGCAATAGTGATCATGCCGTTCTGGCCAAAAAGGGCATGGTTCACCAACCTTATCCTTATGAGTCGGGGGAACTACTGGAGGCTTCCACTAGTCAGGAACCTGGTGTCACTGAACAGTCGGCCGTGCCTGGGCCTAGACAAATTCAACCTCACTGCCTGGAGGTTAACCGCGCCATACGCGCAGACAGAAGATTGTCCCAGGGAGTGCTAAGTACTTTAGCCCATTCAAGAGCAGAGGCAACCAATCAGAGCTACCAGAGGATCACCCGGATATTCCGAGATTGGTGTACAGGCAGCCACCGCGATCCAGACAGAGATGCAGTCCCAGAGTTCTTACAGAACGGCCTGGAGAGAGGACTAGCACCTGCCACCCTCAAGGTTCAAGTGTCAGCTCTATCTGCTCTCCTGGAGACACGGCTTTCACAAGATCCTCTTGTCAAACAGTTCCTTAGGGGGGCTGCCAGGCTCCGCCCCCAAGTACGGCCCCCTGTCCCCAGGTAGGACCTGGCCGCGGTTCTACAAGGGCTGTGTGCGCCCCCCTTCGAACCATTATCTGAAGTGGACTGGAAGTACCTGTCATTTAATGTGACTTTCCTGCTGGCAATAACCTCCGCCAAGAGGGTTGGCGAATTGCAGGCTCTAGCGGCCTCCGAACCTTTCAGAACCTTCTTCCCTGACAGAGTACAGCTAAGGTTTGTTCCGGGATTTTTGCCAAAGGTACCAACACTTCAGAACACCAACCAAGTGATCACCCTACCGGGTTTCTTTCCCTCTCCTTCTACGGAGCAGGAGGAGAAGCTACACACACTGGATCTGGTAAGAGCACAACGTATTTACCTAGACCGTACAGCACCGTTCCGAAGATCAGAGAATCTTCTGGTTAATGTGTTTGGCCACAATAGAGGCGCTAAAGCATCAAAGGTAACCCTGTTGAGATGGATCAGAGAAGCTATCAGCTGTTCCCTTCGGGCCCAGAGTCTTCCTGTTCCAGATTTCCTACGAGCCCATGCCACCCGAGCAGTAGCGACATCATGGGCAGAGACACGGTTCCTCTCTAGAGCAGATATGTGCTGCAGCCTCGTGGAGCTCACAGCCGACTTTTGCCAAACACTACAGATTGGACTGGTGTACTGCCGATGCTACAGCATTTGGGCACTCCGTCTTGGCATCAGCCTGCCTGGAGGACCCGCCCTAGGGGAAACAATACTTGCTAAATCCCCAGTTGTGCTGCTGTTGGGCGTAGGGGGAAAGAAAGATTATGAATGATAATCTGTTTTCCCTTAGCCCAAACAGCAGCACAAGGCTCCCTCCCTAGGAGGCACTATTGTACAAATATGTTGTGCATATGGGTGTGTATCACCTTTATAAATTATGCTTTGTATATCATACTTGTTACTAACACAAGGGAGGAGCAGGTCTTCCGGCCTCTTATAGGGGTCAAAAGCTGTTAGATAATTAAAAATTCCACCTGTCCTAACAGCTCATAGGGGCAGAAATACCCCAGTTGTGCTGCTGTTTGGGCTAAGGGAAAACAGATTATCATTCATAATCTTTCTTTACTAAGCAAAGAATAAAGAATATTAGAGAGATGAATGGTAAAAATGTCTCCTACAATGTGTACAAGATAAGTAAATCCTATTAATATTATAAAGGTTAAAGTTTGTGAGTTTGGATGTTTGTGGGTTTGTGTGTTTGGATGTTTGGATGTTTAGATGTTTGTTCCTCAATCACGCAAAACCCACTCCACCGATTTGGCTGAAATTTTCCACAAACATAGTCACTACACTAAATTGCGCAATAGGCTACTTTTCGTCACAATAGCGCATATACGTTTTTCCCAGGACCCCCACAAAACCCAAACTCACATCACTATTTCTGCAATCTCACACACTTTCGACCATACGATTTGGCTGAAATTTTCCACAAACATAGTCACTACACTCAATTGCGCAATAGGCTATTTTTTGTCACAATAGCGCACATACGTTTTTCCCAGGACCCCCACAAAACCCAAACTCACATCACTATTTCTGCAATCTCACACACTTTCGACCATACGATTTGGCTGAAATTTTCCACAAACATAGCCACTACACTCGATTGCGCAATAGGCTACTTTTCGTCACAATAGCACACATACGTTTTTCCCAGGACCCCCACAAAACCCAAACTCACATCACTATTTCTGCAATCTCACACACTTTGGACCATAGCAAGCCACAAAATTCATATTACCCTCTACAGCAGAGGTCAGCATGCCAAGAGTGGCACTCCTGCCATATTTCACTGGCACACCAGCAGCCCAGGACCTGCAAGAGTTAAATGAAGTCCGAGTCTCTTCAGTGGGCTGCTAGAGCTCAAGCATAAGGACACTCCCCTTTGAGAGGGGTGCAGGAAACCCAGGGGGTGGAGCTTAATCGCTCAGGTCTGTGCCTGCTATAGTGGTCTGCATCCTGCTAACATTCCCCGAGGAGAAGAGGAAGCTACTAGCAAAGTGACACTGAAAAACACACAGGTACATAGGATTACTGTTCTCATTAATGTCCGGCATTTGGGGTTATTAGTTTAGTCTTAGTAACTCCATGTGCCTCACATTAATAGGAATAAACCCCATCATGTCCCTCATATTAACCCCTGTGTGCCTCACATTAATAGGAATAAACCCCATCATGTCCCTCATATTAACCCCTGTGTGCCTCACATTATTAGGAATAAACCCCATCATATCCCTCATATTAACCCCTGTGTGCCTCATATTAATAGGAATAAACCCCGTCATGTCCCTCATATTAACCCCTGTGGGCCCCATATAAGGGTTACTAATAAACCTCAATAATGAAGATACTTAACTATTACCTCCAAGTCTCTCACATATCAGTAACTCTTACACAAGGGTTAATGTGAGGGACATGATGGGGTTAATTGCTATTACTAAGAGGCGCATGGAGTTACTAAACTGTCATGCACAGGGCCAGACTTTATGTGGCTGCTCGAGAGTATCCTGTGCCCAAAACTGACATGTACTGGCGGAAAATAACAAATCATACAATGTATATCGAAGTATATTAACCTGAAATACCTCTGTCCCAAAGACACTATGTACAGTTTATACCAACACCGTATAGCAGCTGAAATACAAATTACATTCAACACAAAAGTCTCATGTGCTCTCAGAATTACAGCAAAAACAAGATACACAGTTACATTTCATATCCCATACCTTATACACAGTACGAAAACCTTACCCGTGCCTGTATATACCCACTTCTACAATCACCGCAGACGAAGTCGCGGGTACCAGCTAGTAAAATATAAAGAGCACCACTACCACACCTATTAAAAAATACAAAGACCCCCTCCCACCTATATTTTTTACACTTTGGCTAAAAAAAATAAAAAATAAAAAAAATTACAGAAAAAGTTACTGTTGTAAGCAATTTATATTCATATATTAGATGTCTGAAAATAGATTAACCCTTTATGTGTAATAAAATGTTCCCGTTACCCATCAATTTACTTAACAGAGAGAAATAACAAGAAATATACATCAGAATGAGAATTGTCATAAAGAGCCAATAAGTGTGATGGTGAGAAGTAGAAGGTGATTTCCATGTGATATTTGTGTATCTGCTCTCAGGGGCCTCTCCCCAGGGATTACAGCTGCTATATAGGAAACATTGTACAGGTGACATCTCTATAGTCTGTGCTGTCACTCCAGAGACATAAAGATGGCTTCTCAGGGGCTTCTGCTGTGTGTCTTACTGATCTCTATTCATGGTGAGAGTTACTGACACAGTGTAACGTCCAGCAGCACAGATGACATATTACAGCCATGATAGAAATACATTCATGTCTCCTCTTATTTCTCCTCCTCAGGATCCTGTGGAGATATTGCACTGACTCAGACTCCAGGTTCTATCGCTGTGTCCTCCGGAGATACAGTCACCATCTCAGTTACAGCCAGTGCTGATATAGGCAACAATTTACACTGGTACCAACAGAAACCAGGACACCCGCCAAAGCTTCTTATTAGATATGCAGCCATCCAACATACAGGAGTCCCAGACCGGTTCTCTGGATCTGGATATGGAACTTCATTCTCTTTTAGAATCTCCAAAGTGACAGAAGACGATGCAGCAGATTATTACTGTATGCAGGCTAAATCTTACCCTCTCACACAGTGATACAGAGCCGTACAAAAACTTCCTTTCTCATTTCTTACAGAGAAGAATCATATGTTATATTATAGAGAAGAAGCTCAGATGAGACGTCTTCAGTGGTGCAGCCTCTTCTCATCTGCATATTGTTCTCAAAAACACTGACCATAAACGGTGATGATGACGAATGAGCAGTAAAATATTTGGTTTGGTGTGTTATGGAAATATATTAGAAAATGGCTTGCCAATCAATAATCAATAAAATTGTATTCTTGTTTATTATGTATCTACCAATTTAAGGGAGAATATGTAGTATCTTCTGTAGAGAATATCTTCATTACAATGTCTTATTGTTCAGAAAGTTCTTCCCATGATTTATGGTCCAGCTGTACCACTTTATATGGCAATAACTTTGAGACGCTATAACTTTCACAAGTGGTTTTGAGACAGTTTTTTCGTGACACATTGTACTTTATGTTAGTGGTAAACAATAAAAAAAAATTGTATTTATTTATAAAAAATGTGGAAATTTGATGGAAATTTAAAAAGAAAATCGCAATTTTCAAAATGTGAAATGCTCTGCTTTTCAAACAGATAGTCGTACCACCCAAATACATGAATAAATATTATCTACCATTAGAGATGAGCGAACAGTAAAATATTTATTATTCCTTTCAAATAGCCGCTCAATATTCGACTATTCAATTGAATATCGAACCCTATTATATATGGGTATATGGGGAAAAATGCTTCATTTCAGGGGAACCCACCATTCAACTCAGGAGGGTCACCAAGTCCACTATGACACCACCGGTAATGATGCCAACACCTCTGCAATGCAACTGAGACAGCAGGGGAAGCATGCCTGGGGGCATCTAACAAGCCCAAGTCTTACCCCACCATCACAACCTATCAATTACACACTTTCCACACTCAAAAAAACCTCTATCAAAGTGGGAATATACCTGGAAACCTTCTTTCTTTCCCAAATGGATGGACAGAAACCCAAATTTAAAGAGGACCTTTCACCATTTTGCCCACAGGCAGTTCTATATACTGCCGGAAAGCTGACAGTGCGCTGAGTTCAGCACACTGTCGGCTTTCCCGATGTGGGCCCGGTGTGAAGAGATTACGGTCCTGGTACCGTAGCTCTTCTATGGTCAGAAGGGCGTTTCTGACAGTTAGTCAGAGACGTCCTTCTTCACAGCACAGCCAATCGCGCTGTGCTGTGAGAGCCGGGAGGAACGCCCCCTTCATCTGCTCACAGTACTCGTCCATAGACGAGCATTATCAGGGAGGGAGGGGGCGTTCCTCCCTGCTCCACAGCGCAGCGCGATTGGCTGTGCTGTGAAGAAGGACGTCTCTGACTAACTGTCAGAAACGCCCTTCTGACCATAGAAGAGCTACGGTACCGGGACCGTAAGCTCTTCACACCGGGCCCACATCGGGAAAGCCGACAGTGTGCTGAACTCAGCGCACTGTCAGCTTTCCGGCAGTATATAGAACTGCCTGTGGGCAAAATGGTGAAAGGTCCTCTTTAAGCTAAAGAAACATTAACAAGCACCCCTTTAAATCATGTTGCCCATGACAACCACAGATGGAACAGGCAATGGGAAATCCAAAAGCCCCCACCCTTAACTGTCATTGTGGATGTGTGTGTGTGTGTGTGTGTGTGTGTGTGTGTGTGTGTGTGTGTGTGTGTGTGTGTGTGTGTGATGTGGTAAGACCTTCCAAAATTCACTTTTCTGGCCCTTAACATGAGCCCTTCCAAATTAAGTTAGAGACCCTTAAGCTGAGCTCCCAGCAGAGATTGAGGCCCTTCAGGTGACTTCAGCCTCTTATCTGCAGAGTTTTAGAGTTCTGCTCTTTAACTTAGTTCAGCCTTGCACCAGCAGAGTATTAGCCCCTAAAACAGTTGTTCCAGAACTATCACTCTCATTGTGTGGGATTGATACAGTGGATTGGACTGAGGACCCAGACATTGACCTTGATTTTGATTGGGAAATTGATAACATTTTGGCATCAAGTCCTGGGGGTAACTTATTTAGAGGACCGCAAAGGTGGAGAATTGGCTGAAACCACTACTAGCGGTAATGGTCCTCTAATATGAGACTCTACATTACCTCTACAGGGTTCTAATCAGGTGTTAATTGTCAAAACAACATGCTCCAGTACTTTAGATGTAGATCAGTACTGATGTCGATCAGAAACCACTTTCCCTTCCGACACCAGATTTAACCAAGCTTCACCATCATCATCCTGCTGAGATGAAGGCACTAAAGGAAACCTTGTCTTCAAAGGCATGTCCTGGAGCTGCGACTGAGCCAAATCTAAACAGAGTCCTTTGGAATTGAACAAAATTCACCAGCAGTGTTTTTGGCCCTTAGGGTGAGTTGAGCCTTGCACCTGCACGTGTCCTGTAACATCAGGCGGGCCCTAAGTTCTGCGCTTCTGCCTCTTCCACTGTTTACATCGGCCTGGACACCTACACATCTGTCTCTGACACATTTGGGAGTTCACCCTCATCCGCCCTTTTGGCCTCCACCATCATGTGCCTCTTCCCAGTCACTCCCCATCTCCCAGGTGTTTAATTGCAGGCAAAAGTACAGTGCAAGCCACCCACATGCCCAAGCCTTCAACAGCCTCATCTAAAAACTGTTGGCCCTGGAGATGTTGGCGTTTATGCTTCTGGATACCCAGGCCTTCCGTCACCACATGGCAGCTGGGGCACCTCCCTATGCTGGGCCTAGCCGTTACTACTTCTCTCGGTGTGCTGTCCCTGCCTTGCGCCTGCACTTGTCCCATAAAATCAGACGCATCGACAAGCGCCTGCGGTCAGGGATGCTGCTTATCTTTAATCACAGGCCGGGTGAATGTAGTGGAGTCTGGGTCCGGGGTGCAAACTGGGGTGGCCTATCTCAAAATTCCCAAAATTCATGGCAGGGTTTCTCTGAAAGCCTACTCCTGCACTGCAACCTCGACCCCAACTACGAGCTGGAAACGCCATACCATTGGCGTGGGGAGGTGTCAGCAGGCCGTGCTGAAGCTCATCAGCTTGGGGGACAGACAGCACACTGCCTCCGAGGTGAGGGATGCCATCCAGGAAGATATGGCAATATGGTTTTCCCCGCTGCACCCGGGCCCACGCATGATTGTGTATGTGATAATGGCCGGAACCTGGTAGCAGATCTAGAGCTTGCCAGACTCAAACACGGTCCACACATGGCCCACTTTCTTTGAAACCTACGCCATTGTGCCTGATATACAGGACAGAACAAGTGTCAGGACCTGAGTACTTTTTAAAATGTATGTATTTTCTGGTGGTGTGTGATTGGGGATTTGAACGGTATTCTGTGGCTGTCTGGTGGGTTTTTTTGCCCCTGAGCTATTTGTTTGGGTGTGGAGCATCTGCCTTGAGTTTACACTTGAGGTTTCTTTGATTTGAGCCTCAGGTGTTTGCAATACTCATCAACCTATCTGGTTGTTCCGGGGCCTGTATAAGGCTGAGGGCTTACCTCAGTCTTTGCTGGTTTTTGTTGTTACCAACCAGAATTTGTGGCTCAGTTAGAAGGAGTTACTTGGCAGTTGCACAGTTAAGGAACTGACTTGGAAGTGGTTAAGTGTTACCTTGAGTGAGAGTTTGTTGTTCCCTCTACTCTTCTACACTTCCCCTGTCCTACATAGTCTGGTTGCCTGACACTGTTGTTGTATTAGTGAGGTTTTGTTTAGGGTTCAGGTTTATGTTGCCCCTGTCCTGTTAACCCTTTCCTCACTGTCCCACTGATTCCCTCCTCATTCTCCTGTTGTGTGTTTTTATTGTGCTGCTTGCTTGTTCCCAGAACATCCCATTCTAGTTTTCTGTTTTGCAGCAGCACCTTTGTTTCGGTAGGGGTGACCACCTTTAGCATCCCAGTCCCTAGCCTCTTGCAGCTCTTTCCCTACCTATCCATTAGGTCTGCTTGTTTAGAGAGCCAGGAGTTGTCGGGGCTAGGTCTAGCCTGGGAACAGCTGACCAACACCCTCAGGCACGGCCTTGTCAGCCGCCATAGCGTCAGGGAAAGTTTCCTACCCCATTCCCTTAGAGGTGCACACTGCATTCAGTATCTGGTTGTTTGGACATAGGCACAACCGTGACAGTATGACATTTTGGGATTTTGACTATGTTAGTTCTTTATATGTACTTTTGCATGTAGGTCAGTAATATTTGTTAACCAGTATATTCTATTAGATCCTCTCTTAATTGCACAACATATTTATTTAGAGCTATGTACATGGTATGTACGCATATATACTCACCTAGTTCTTACATTGCATACCTAAGCATGTATATAGAACTTTAGAACTTCACATTTTGTCTGTTGTGCCTTTTAGCTATGCCTTATTATCAAGTACCTTCTTGCCTCCAGACTCACACCTCTCCCCTTTTTTTGTCTGATGGTACTTTGTCCTTCATTGTTATATTTATTAATAAAGTTTGTAATCTTTTAGCTACTTGTGTCATTTTGAGTACTCCTTTCCATCTTTTCTAGTTTTCTCGTTGAGGTCCGAGATACTGTTGTGGAGAAGTTTAAAGCTGGATTTGGATACAAAAAGATTTCCTGAGCTTTAAACATCCCAAGGAGCGCTGTGCAAGCAATCGTATTGAAATGGTAGGAGTATTAGACCACTGCAAATCTACCAAGACCTGGCCGTCCCTCTAAACTGTCATCTCAAACAAGGAAAAGACTGATCAGAGATGGCCCATGATCCCTCTGGATGAACTGCAGAGATCTACAACTGAGGTGGGAGAGTCTGTCCATAGGACAACAATCAGTCGTACACTGCACAAATCTGGCCTTTATGGAACAGTCGCAAGAATAAAGCCATTTCTCAAAGATATCCATAAAAGTCTTGTTCAAAGTTTGCCACAAGCCACGTGGGAGACACCAAACATGTGGAAGAAGGTGCTCTGGTCAGATAAAACCAAAATGGATCTTTTTGGCTACAAAGCAAAACGATATGTTTGGCGTAAAAGCAGCAAAGCTCATCACCCTGAACACACCAATCGCACTGTTACACATGGTGGTGGCAGCATCATGGTTTGGGCCTGCTTTTCTTCAGTAGGGCCTGGGAAAACGGTTAAAATTGATGGGAAGATGGATGGAGCCAAATACAGGACCATTCTGGAAGAAAACCTGTTGGAGTCTGCAAAAGACCTGAGACTGGGACAGAGATTTATCTTCCAACAAGACAATGATCCAAAACATAAAGCAAAATCTACAATGGAGGTCATACAGGCACATGGAGGCCACACACACTACTGAGCCTCATTTTGACATGTTTTAAGGACATTACATCAAAGTTGGATCAGCCTGTAGTGTGTTTTTCCACTTTAATTTAGGGGGGACTCCAAATCCAGGCCTCCATTGGTTAATAAATTTGATTTCCATTGATGATTTTTGTGTGATTGTATTGTCATCACATTCAACTTTGCATAGAACAAAGTATTCAATGAGAATATTTCATTCATTCAGATCTAGGATGTGTTCTTTGAGTGTTCTCTTTATTTTTTTGAGCAGCCTATTATTCTATGAGGGACATAATATCTTGCCACAGACATTATTACATGGCACTCTCTTGTGACTCTGATCACTGTGGTTACACACACTATTTTTGCTCATGTATTGGGATTTCACCATTGTTGTAAAGTAGATTTTATTTCTTCAATAAGCTTCTATATTGTGTAAAAGCATTATGGAGATACAACATAGCATTGTTGGTTCCAGCACCTTTATTATGAAGTGTTTTTTTTCTGATCAGACATACCGGTATCACTTGATCTATACAGAAATGGCATCTACCCATACAGGTAGTATGTTGTCCACACTCCGCACAGCGTCTGGTGACAAGGACAGTGGAGATGGCTGATATATACAGCAGTTGTTCTGAGCCATATTTTAGCTTCCGCCATATATTTTCCATTCTACTTTATTTCAGATATATTAGTGTAACAAGGCATAAAACCATGGTTGGGTCTATCACCTTGCTGTGTTTTCTATAATGGATACCATTTACAAAGATATTCGTATGCTTTTGTTCTTTGTCTGCGCTGTCTTTCAGAGGTAAATGCTGGGAGGATTTTAACACATATCCCTCAAATGGATACCCCTGGCAGATGGCTTAGATTAGCGTATACAGTGGCATCTGATGCTTATCACTTCCCATGTAATAAAAGATGAATATTGGGGTATACATTTATTATTTTTTCCCAAATTTAAACAGCTTGGGGGACACTCTTGTTCCGGCATGGTGGAGGACACTCTTGTAAAGGCATGGTGGAGGACATTCTTGTACCGGCATGGTGGAAGACACTCTTGTATTGGCATCGGGGAGGACACGCTTGTACCAGCATAGTGGAGGACAGTCTTGTATTGGCATGGTGGAGGACACTCTTGTACCGGCATG
Organism: Leptodactylus fuscus; assembly: GCF_031893055.1. NCBI lineage: Eukaryota > Metazoa > Chordata > Amphibia > Anura > Leptodactylidae > Leptodactylus > Leptodactylus fuscus. The sequence goes on from NW_027440535.1 coordinate 74,448, forward strand.
GTGGAGTACAGTATTGGTCTTCATCAGTAAATGGGGCCTATGGATACCTTGATATGTGCCAGGATCTTTCCTAGCATATTCAGCAAACAACCACTGTACAAAGCACTGTGGCTAGATTTGTAGACCAGTTCACAGCCTGGACACTAGGATGCCATGCTTCATGTTTTCCCTCTTATTGCTTCCTCCACTACAACTATGTTTACATGGGAGAGAGGAACAACCTGGAGCAGCAGTGACATTAGACATAGCATTGTGCCGACATTGGCCCAGGTCCCAGAGGTTGCTGACCCCTGAACTATACAGTATGTACAGAGGAGTCGCTCAGCGCTGCAGTAACATGGACAGTAAGATGCTCCAATATCAGGAAGTTTGTTATTGAGTTTCAGTAGTAAAACCTAAGACCAAGAACAACCCAAAGTTCCTGTTTTATATTTGTTTAGAGGCCGTCACATTGTAACCACAGAATTTACATGTCCCCAGGATTTCCATAGCCAGTCTCTGGGGGTCTCCTGTAACCTCCCCCTGTCACTCTCTATATACAGCTCATTCTACACATTGTCTCATCTTATACTTTGTATCTGACACTCCACAAACATCAAGATGGTTTCTGGCAGTTATCTGCTGGCTGTGATCTTCATTTCTATTCAGGGTGAGAGATTTGGATCAGGATTGTGTGTAGAGAAATCTATACAGTGGGATCCATCATCAGATCAGGATTTCTAGGAATAGATCCCGACATGTATCAATAATGAATATGTCTCTTCTAATCCTCAGGATCCTGTGGAGAGATTGTGGTGACTCAGACTCCGGGTTCGATCTCTGTATTCCCAGGAGATACAGTCACCATCTCATGTACATGTAGTCAAAGTCTCCTTTCTAAATCAAAAGATTTCCTAGGCTGGCACCAACAGAAACCCGGGAAACCTCCAAAACCTCTCATTTTTTGGGCAAGCACAAGACAACCCGGAATCCCAGAGAGGTTCATTGGATCTGGAACTGAAACTACATTCACTCTTGAAATCCGACCAGTGACAGAAGACGATGCAGGATATTATTACTGTCAGCAGTATTATAGCGTTCCTCTCACACAGTGATACAGAGCCGTACAAAAACCTTCCTCAATGAACTGTATAACATGCTGTAGCTATAAATATAACACTGCAGGTGTGAACCGTATAGAATTTCCTGTTATGATGCCTGATCTTTCCCATCATGCTTTTCTTCCACCTGGCTGATATGATATATTGTGATCTGTTTCGGCCTCTGCAGTCACCTGGGCCATGGCCTTGTTATGGCATATTGACTCTATGTAAACCAGTGCATTCAGATTCGTTGTGCCCACTCCTCAGTACAGGATGTGACATCTAGGGCTTCATCTCCTCATAGACATTTCCTTTATGTGGGTCTTTAGTAGTTATTATTTGGGAGGTTATAAAAGGTAAGTAGAAAATAATAAATCAATGACTTGGCTGAAGTTACATTTTAGTCGTATACACAGGCTGGAGAATAAGAGCAGCAGCAGAATCATTGTCAGGGTGACAGAACATCGGGGTCAGCACCGGGGTCAGCGTCACAAGAACACAGAATTATTGCTTGTAGTTCAGTAAAGTGTCTGCTCCAATGTATCTGGTAGATGTTCTAGAACCTTCACACAGAAATCTACAATAACAATGTAACCAGCCCACCAGGGCAGCAGAACATATACAACCTGCAGGACCATAAAGGCCGATAATATACCAGAACTTACCATATGGTAGGAATATTACTAGTGAATTTATTATCAATATCAGAATGTCAGACAATATTACAATCTAACAGAAGACATGAGCATTAAACACAAGATAAAACATAAGGAGGACAACAGAGGCTAAAGTACAATGACCAGTCATATATCTATATATATATACTGTATATAGTACCACATAGGGGCGCTATATCCACAACCCAAGAGTCATATCCAGGAGTCAATAAACCAGCAAATAATATCCGTGTCTAATATTTCCAATATTATGTAACACAACATTTACTTTACAGCACTGGCTATGGAGGAAATTGGGTCATATTTGCCACTAGTTCTGTTTTTTACTAGACAGTCCCTTGAAAAGTGTCTGACTGTATGTAAATATGGCCATAAAATGGCAGTTTTGTGGAGGAATAGGATTGGAGAATGAAAATCTGAATGTGATATCTATGAAAGTGTTGCAGAATTTGGTACGATTTAACAGAACTAACCCTATACATTCTAAAGGGTGAAATTGACAGTGAAAATCCCGAGTATACAATGACATGCTACATAAAGAAAGTCCATACTATTATATTTTCTGTGCAGATTTCCTTCTCTGTGTGAATGAGATTTAATCCACTTTACTGATGCTGTAATATGCTGCAAATTATATATGGCAGATAATCTCCATGGTGTACATGTCTGAACATGCGCTACAGTAGGATTTGCTTTGTTACACAGCGATCAATCGGATATCAGCTAAGAAGAATTCTGTTTCTTACAGAAACCAATCAGAGGTCATCTACTATGAGCTCATGGTGTGATGTCGTAATGTAATAATTTATATTCTGCGCACACAGTGCACCTGCTGCAGTCTTATCCTATCAGCACAGAGGTGTGCACCCTTCAGCTGTAGCCCATGTGATCCATCCAAATATACTGTGCATACCTAGATACCTAAGTATAGAATGTTACATAAGTAACATGACATAGGTCAAGGGGTTTGTGAGGATAAAAGACTCCCAGCTATGTATTTTACAATTATGTATTTGGCCTGGGTGAGTTATTACCTGGCCAGATGTCTCATACACAGGATACGGTGTGTGTCTGTTAGTGAAACCTCTTTAATTACAAGAAGGTGGCTTGTTAGCTCTGTAAAGACAGTTTTTTGTTGTTTTCTACCCAGCACAATTAGCATGCCTGTGCTAATCTCATTATCCCAGCATGGGGGTATCCTAGACTTGTATGCTGAAGGAATGCTCAATACACATTAGTGAGACAGGTTGTCTCTGGGTCAGACTTCAAAGGCAGTATGGTTTTTGATAAAATGCCACAAATGAGGGGGCCACCAGGGGAACACCAGGAGTCCTGGTGTTCAAATCCCGCCAAGGGCAAAAAACCATCTGCAAGGAGTTTGTATGTTCTCCCCATGTTTGCATGGATTTCCATCCCATATTCCAAAAAAGACATACTGATAGGGAAAAATGTACATTGTGAGCTCTATGTGGGGCTCACAATCTACATTTAAAAAAAAAAAAGTTGCTCAAAGTCCAAACTTGCTAGTGTTGAGAGCTGGGTAAGGGTCCAGGCACTGAATTCATTACCCAAAGGGGATGGGGGTGTCATCCTTGATGTCTACATGATGGGGACCTCACTATGAACCCCATCATACGACTGGTCTGACACTATGATCCTCTGGCGAAGAATCATGACTGTTCTTAGATATATAATTTCAAGGATGGAGGGTTGAAATTCCTCCCTAATGACATCATTCTAGGAGGAAACTGGGGAGAGATATATTGTTTCCCATGAGGAGAGAAGTTGTTCTACTGCTAGAAGCCATGTCAGAAGGCTAAGGATCTTTTACTGATTTAGCATGTGCCCTGGAGACTAGGAGATTCATTTGGTATTGCTTCCATTTCTACCTTTTAATCCCATTTATTTTTATGTATTATATTGTACTTTATCTGTATCTGCTTGTCAATCACTGATACGTATTTCTGTATAAGTTAAGTGGTTAGTAACGACCCATTCAGGGTTAATAAATATATAAAATTTAGAAAGCTCGTTTTGTATTATCCTATAAGGCCTGGACACACTGACAGGGCATAAGTGGAAAGTAAATAAGAAGGGTGATCACCAGGTGTGCTAAGCAGCTTAGTGAGGCAATATCCTTCACAGGGTTGTTAAGGGGTGTAGCTAAGTGGGGCTGGCAATCCATATGCCCATTATAGTGGTTATCAGTTGGAAGATGTGGGCCACAAACAGTTCTGCCTTTTTCAGAATATTTAGATACAGCATTAGAGACATGAAATTCATATTTGGCACAGATGAAGGAAAGCTTAGATACAGCTCTGCATTAAATTCTTTCCAATTGGACATCGGTTGAACAAGGAACTTATCAATATCTCTATAATATTTGTAAAAAAAATCTTGGACCTATAAGGAAGTCAATTTTCCTCCCTGGTTCTCTTACTGGTTTATAGCTTCACCTTTACCTTCCCAACAACTTTGCAGCAATGTCAAACATTTCCATCAATAGGTCAAAAGTATAAAAACTATGAAAAAGTCTAAAAAACCAGTGGCGTGACTAGAAATGGCGGGGCCTCGTGGCAAACTTTTGACATGGGTCCCCCCCCCCCAGACCGACGCCGAAGACCTCGACCGACCGACACTCCCCCCCCCCCCCCGCGCGTTCTTGTGCACTCTTAGGGTGCATTCAGACTACGTAACGCCGGGCGTGTATGAGAGCCGTACACGCCGGCATTACGGCAGACTGCCGAACACTTCCCATTCACTTCAATGGGAGCGCTCGTAAACGCCGCTGTTACGAGCGCTCCCATTGAAGTGAATGGGAAGTGTTCGGCAGTCTGCCGTAATGCCGGCGTGTACGGCTCTCATACACGCCCGGCGTTACGTAGTCTGAATGCACCCTTATGCTCCATAGTGGCCTCAGTACACAATATTATGCCCCTGTGGTGGAAAAATATTAGAAAATGGCTTGCAGATCAATAATCAATGGTAATTGTGTCTATGACTTTAAGAGAATATATTCAGTATATTATAAGAAGCTGAGTTATTAGAATGTCTTATTGTTCAGCAAGTTCTTCTCCCAGCTTATTATCAAGGTCTCCTGATAAGATGGTCCGGTGTCTGCCTCACTCCCATACTCCCTTCATGTGGGAAACAAGAGCTAGGCCTTATCGTGAAACATTCCAAGGTCTACTGACAATGAGCCAGTGTTGGCAGGTGCACAAGATGGCGGACACGGATATTCATGTGTTAACTAATGTGTTGTCTACGTGCTCATCATGTGTAAACGCCCATTTTATTTTTTAACCAATTATAACATGCATTTCTCTATGATGTATTGTGTGATGAGTAAATTGGCATGAAGCCATTATTTCCTTTTATAATCCCATGGGCAGCCTCAATAAACTTGAGAGAATTATCATAGAGAACACACGTTGTGTCCCGGTGATCTTTCTTTTCCGAGCTCGTAATAATTAATTAATTTGGACATCTCCTGACAATCTGAGACTGGAACCACTTGGGTTCCGATAACACCCCATAGTGGCCCCTGAACACAGTATTATACCTCACTGTGGACACCCATGAACAATTAATATACTATGCGGTGTTTTCAGACCCCAGAGGATAATAATCGGAGACCGAGAGGGGATACCAACATAAAAACCACTGTAATTTACCTTTTCCCGGCTCAGCTGCAGTCCTCGTGGTGTCGGCCATCTTCAATGACGTCCGGACGTCACATGACCCTGGACGCAGCTCCCGGTAATGTGACATCAGGGATGTCACACAAATAGGCCCAAAGCCTGTCTAAAGTGCAGAGAGGTAAGTTTTTTATGTTCCCTTTTTTATGTTCCTTTACCTCTCCCGGGCCTCCGATCATTATACTGTTTGTGGGGCCCCTGGCGTCACTTACCGATCCTGGCCCCTACCAGGATTGGTATGTAAATAGGGCCCTTTACCAGCTGGAGTAAATCTAGCCGGTAACGACCTATTAAGAAAAAAAAAAAAAAACACAGTAGTAGCAGCTGTCGCCGGGCCCTGTGGCAGCTGCTACCGCTGCTATCCCGGTAGTTATGCCACTGATAAAAAAAAACTATTGTCCAGCCATGGTTTAAAAGGGATTTCTCTATACTGACAAATTCTTAAAAACTGATAAAATCTCCAAAAATCAGTAGCCATGTAATATAGTGTAAGAGGAGCTATAAGGCTCATGGGTCTGTCATGGATTATGTGATGTTACTTGGTGAACTATCATGAAGTCCTGGTAGACAAGGTTCCTCCTGGGACGGACATATCACATCTCCCCTGTAATTCTTCCTCACCTAGAAAGGGAACAAATGCCAAAGAATTCAGGTATTCAGAATATCCAGTAATAGTGTCAGGTGCCATCTTGTGGATGAAATCTTATACTACTAGGATGATACTGAAGATTCTCAGCACAAATTCTATCAGGAAATACATGAATAATGGAAACTTTATTACTAAATATTACACTAATAATTGCCCAACATCAATAAATCTCAGAATAAAGTGACATAAATTTCTGAAGATGAATCTGACAAAGTCCATTAGGATAAGACACATCACATCTCATCTGGTGAGGAATCCCTGGTCTAGGACACAAGTATTTCATGGGAAACTCCAAACCACAAGGAACAATTCCTCTTCTGTCTCCATCTCTGTCTAGTTTTAGTGACTTGAAGGATGATATATCAATGGCCTCCTGTACTGTACTAAGCCAGAGCTGTAACCTGTGCCGGCCATGTAACATGAATACAGAGGTCTCCATATCTGACTCATCTCCAGAATGGTTAACCACTTCCGGACCGCCCATAGACTATATACGTCCGGATAGTGGTTGTCTAGTTCTGCCAGGACGTACCTGTACGTCCAAGCCAGAACACAGCAGCTGCACAAGATCGTTCAGCTGCTTTCACTAGGAGTCGGCTGTAACTTCAGCCGGAGCTCCCAGAGAGATAGCAGGGCAGATTTATTACCTCCCCTGCTATCTCGATCGTTGTGTATACAGCGCTCAATGAGCGCTGTATACACGGCTATGGACGCAGCCATAAATCAGCTGCCCTCTGACCTGGCAGACATGTGATCTGCCGGGAGCAGCGTCTTACAAGAGCTGCTGGGTCCTACAGGACTCAGATCAGCTCTGCATACTGTGTATAGCAGTGTGCAGGAGGTTGTATTCCTCCTGTAACTGAGATTAAATGTAGCAGCCTCAGTTATAGGAGAAATCAGCCTCCAGTACAAAAAAAAAAGTGATCAGATGTCCCCAAAGGTCTCTTATCACCTTATGGGGACACAATCTGGGAAAAAATAAAATAAAAATATAATAAAAAAGTTTTAAAAAAATGTAAATAAAATAATAATAAAAAATAAATAAATAATACGCTAATAAAACGCCGTTATTAAAGGTTATAACCCCACCCCCGACGACACCATACAAAATAAAAATTACCGTAACGGAGAGGAAAAACTATATTATAAAGTTTTTCAGTGACACTTTGTGTTATTAAATTTAAAAAAAATTATAAATTGAAAACCAGACACAATTTCCCTCCTATTTTGTTTATATTTTCCTGGATATAAAAAAAAATAAAACACATTTGAAAATAAAAATAACATAAAAATAAAGCCCTATGTGTCCCTGAAAAAAGACGCAAAAATTAGTTGACTAAGACATATGAGAAAAATTTTATAGACCTCAAAACCGCACATACATAATAAACCTAAAATGTGTCTGGTCCTGGACCACAAATTGGCCCGGTACTGAAGGGGTTAAAATGTGTCTACCAAGTCCCCCCAGACATAGTCACTGTCCTGCTGTCCTACTGAGCACATCACAGTGATAAATAATATATCTGTCTTATCAGTTTTGTAGATGAGGAGAAAAACATCTTTGATGTTTTATGTATATGAGGCATTTGGTGCACTTTGGGTGGGGTCTTCAGTCCTGGGGAGCACTGATCGTGCTGCTCAAGTATGTCAAAGCAGTGGATGGATAAACTTTTCTTTTACTATTTTATTAGCTCTCAGGGGCTTGAACTTGCAATCAATTGATTGCAAGTCCAATAGTTGGCAACACAACTGTATTGCCATGTATGGGAAATTCACAATGTTATTATTGAGCGTGGTCAATAATGGACTAGACTCAATAGCTATATTGCTATGACAAGCCTGGGAAGAACCGATTGAGATCGTAGGAGCCTTGTAATAATAAAGGCACGGGGTCAGTGTTACAATCCAGTTCTATTGCAAAGGAATGGCATGCAGGCACTCCAGGAGTATTGCGCAGGTGCCGACAGACGTTTAGAAGTGGAGGACCACCCAGAAGGAAGTGATGTTCCATGCCCAGAAGATCTTGAAAGGAAGACAGATAAATATGATGAGGTGAGAGTTAGTTTTGGTGACATTTCATTTACAGAAATGGGGAAACAGAACGTCACCAAAAAATCTGAAAATGTGATCTAGGTAAATATAGATTTTTTGTAAAGTAAGTAAATTAGAAAGTAGGTGGGGGAGGGAGTTTAACTTACTGTAGAAACATCATTTTATCCTGGACAACCCCTTTAACAGCTTAACATCGCATAGAGAAGGCAGGAATGGATTATTACTGTCCCTGCCTTCCCGATGGCTTGGAGTCTGGAGACAAATGTAGCCCAGATATACGCCGAATCAGCAAATCTAAAATAAATACATTTAAAAAAAGTAGCAAATTGAAGTAGTCTCAGCACATCGGATGATTCGTTTTTTTTAAAAAAATTCCAAAATTTTACTGTGGAAACATGCTCCAAGTTAAAAATATATATCGTTCTTGAAAAAGCAACAGGTGGATTCATCCTTGTGCAGACGGGATAAAGGGACGAATAAGTCTACGCGTTTCGGGGATATGACCCCTTAGTCAGATTTCTATTTTCGGTTTACACTTTCTCGTATATTAAAAACAAAAATATATGAAAGGAAGACATACAAATTAATTGAAAATGTGAACAGTAAAAAAAGTTATAGCTCCCAAAACTGCAGGTATGAAAAAAAATGTATGTCATGAAGTGGTTAAATATATATTTTCTTTCTTGATATACTTTTTTTTCTCGTTATTCTCTTTTCCATTGTGTAATTATATTTTAGTTTATCCATCCAAAGTACAGAAGAGAATAATCTTATATAGACCCAGAGAGGAGACACCGAGAGCCGGCAAGAAAAGTAATGCAAAGTAATTTTGTATATCTCGTCTTCTGGTCATAGAAAGGACTTGTCATAGAGACAATAAGTGTGATGGTGAGAAGTAGAAGGTGATTTCCATGTGATATTTGTGTATCTGCTCTCAGGGGCCTCTCCCCAGGGATTACAGCTGCTATATAGGAAACATTGTACAGGTGACATCTCTATAGTCTGTGCTGTCACTCCAGAGACATAAAGATGGCTTCTCAGGGGCTTCTGCTGTGTGTCTTACTGATCTCTATTCATGGTGAGAGTTACTGACACAGTGTAACGTCCAGCAGCACAGATGACATATTACAGCCATGATAGAAATACATTCATGTCTCCTCTTATTTCTCCTCCTCAGGATCCTGTGGAGATATTGCACTGACTCAGACTCCAGGTTCTATCGCTGTGTCCCTCGGAGATACAGTCACCATCTCAGTTACAGCCAGTGCCACTGTAAGCAACCATTTACACTGGTACCAACAGAAACCAGGACAACTGCCAAATCTTCTTATCTATGCTGCAACCACCCGACGTACAGGAGTCCCAGACCGGTTCACTGGATCTGGATCTGAAACTTCATTCTCTCTTACAATCTCAAGAATGACAGAAGACGATGCAGCAGATTATTACTGTCAGCACAGTTATGGCACTCCTTACACACAGTGATACAGAGCCGTACAAAAACCTCCTTCCTCATTTCTTACAGAGAAGAATCATATGTTATATTATAGAGAAGAAGCTCAGATGAGACGTAAGATGAGACATAAACACAAAACATTTATTAACGTTAAGATTCTCAACAAATGTCCATAAACATTGACGTTATTATAAAGAAGAATGGAGGATAAAATATTTAGTTCAGTGTTTCTGTATTCTGGCCTACAGTCAGTGGTTAGGCAGTATTACACATTATTATGCTGTATTAGGCAACATCAGGGAGTATTAGGCAGCATTAGGCTGTATTAGGAACTATTAGGGGGCATTCACACTATGTAACGCCAGCGTGTATCACAGCCATACACGCCGGCGTTACAGCAGGGCTGCCGAACACTTCCCATTCATTTCTATGGGAGCCGGCATGCGAGCGCTCCCCATAGAAATGAATGGGCTGCTTCTTTCACTGCGAGCAGTCCCATTGAAGTGAATGGGAAGTGCCGGTGTGTACGGCACGGCATGAGCAGAGCTTGCCGTATACACCGGCACTTCCCATTCACTTCAATGGGACTGCTCGCAGTGATGGTGGATTAGAATAGACGATAGAGAGATTTATTGCAACTGAACAGTATAGACGAATATGGCTATAAAACTTCAAAAATGCACATTTCTGATAATGAATGTGTGAGCTTGGATGGCAAGTTAAAGTGTATGTTCACACATGCCAGCAGCCTAGTGAGCAAACTGGGAGAGTTTAAAATGGTTTTCCAGGCAGAATTTTATATATATATATAATATATATATATATATATATATATATATATATATATATATATATATATATATATGTGTGTGTGTGTGTGTGTGTGTGTGTGTATTAGTGCTAGTGATGGGTTAATAAATACACCCATGTACCTTTATCAGTTATTGGAGTGATTTCTGAGTGTCTCTGGTTACTGCTGCATTCTCTGTCTTTGTATACATATTATACAGACTTCCTATGTAGCTATATATTAACTCCCTCTTACTCAGACCCCCCCTCTTCTTCTCTCATTCAGTTACAAAACCCTCCAACTCACTAGCCTACCCTCCCACTCACTGACTAGCGATCCCGCCCATTACTAGCCCTTCCCACTCTCCCCGTCTCCCTGCCTAACCTATTCCGCCCACTGTAGAAGACAAGAATAGGGGGAGGACCTGTTCCCCAGACACAGGAAGGCTGGTAAGTATTGCATGGGATAGGGAAGGCGAAAGAGTGATGGTGACGTTCCGTTTCAGAAGCGGTGAAACGGAACGTTAACAAATTATCAGAAAGTGTCCTTGCAGTGGTCACATGATCGCTCCAGGGATATAGGTAATTATACTTTTTTTTTAAATTGATGTAAATTAGAAGGGAGGTGGAGTAGGTATGTATGTCAGAAGTGGCATGATTGTGAAAGAGGCAAATGTGGGTGAAAAGTGTGAAGATGGGGAATCCTTGTGGGTGAAATTGCAGAAGGATGTGATCACTGATAAAATACTTTTAGTATAATCTATAGACCCCTCCAAAATAGAGGGGGATGGCGGAACAGGCGGGTACAGTGGTCTTGATAGGAGATTTTAACCACCTGGATATTGACTTGGGTCATGGCAGTGCATCATCTGTAAAGGGGAGTAAATTCATCAATTTCTTATCGGACAATTTTATAGTCTGGCTTGTAAAAGATCCAACTAGAGGGGGCGCTCTGCTGGATCTGATCATCTCTAATAATACAAGACTTGGTGGAAATGTCACTGTTGGTGAATATCTTGTAATAGTGACCATAATCTTATCCAATTCTGCTTAAATTGTCAAAAACAAATAAAGGTTGGGAGGGAAAAATTCCTTAATTTTAAAAAGGCCAATTTTCCCAGGTTAAAGGTTTTACTTAAGGATATAGACTGCGAGCAGTGATTGTCAGATAGTGGGAGAAATCGACATTGAACAAAGATATAGAAAAATGCATACCCAAAGAGAACAAGTATTAATGCCTTAAATTAAGCCAAAATACATATGAAAGATGGAAAACAAAAAGTTAAATGCATTATGCAAAAAAAAAAAAAAACAAGGACAGAACAAGAAGGTCCCCTAAATAATGGCAATGGAGAGTTGGTAATCGGGGATCAAGAAAAAGCAGAGCTACTGAATGGGTTCTTTAGTTCTGTGTATACAGAAGAACAGGAGGTTGATGTTGATGTCACCAATGCTGGTAATACATCAAACAATAAACTGGATAAAGATAGACATGGACGAAGCCAAGCTAAACAGAATAAAGCATTGGGTTCCCCAATGCTGTGAGAGAACTCTCCAGCGACGCCTCCATCTTCTTCAGGAACGTCCTCTTCATGTGTCTTCTTCCAGTGCAGGCGGTGAAACTTATAGGCCTCGGGCAGAGCCGACTGTGCATGCTCACAGGCCACAAGAAAATGGCAGTTTACTTACTGTGTAAGTGGCCATTTTTCTTGTGGCCACGGGCATGTGCAGTAGGCTCTGCCCGAGGCCTACAATTATGACCGCCTGTGCAAGACACAGCAAGAGGACGTTCCTGAAGAAGATGGAGACGTTGCAGGAGAGTTCTCTCGCAGCATTGGGGACGCCCCCAGTGCTATTTGAGCGCTGGGGCCCGCGCCCCAGTGCTGCGAGAGAACTCATTTACATACCGGCAAAAACCGGGATTTCTACAGAACGGCGGCACGAAGAAGACATCTAAAGGTAGGAGACGAATAGCCTTTCTTAAGGCTATTCCGACATGTTAGTCACAAAAAATTCCATCTGAATGATAGGATCCCTTTAATGAGTAACATCAGGTCCATTGGCTTGGAAAATATAGATTGTAATTGTATTGAAAACTGGTTAAAGAACCCTCATATCCAGAGAGTTGTGGTTATGACTGTAGCTCACATTGGTCCTCTGTCATAAGTGGTGTACCCCAGGGTTCAGTGCTGGGTCATCTGGTATAAGTGGTGTACCCCAGGGTTCAGTGCTGGGTTATCTGTTATAAGTGGTGTACCCCAGGGTTCAGTGCTGGGTCATCTGATATAAGTGGTGTACCCCAGGGTTCAGTGCTGGGTCATCTGATATAAGTGGTGTACCCCAGGGTTCAGTGCTGGGTCATCTGATATAAGTGGTGTACCCCAGGGTTCAGTGCTGGGTCATCTGGCATAAGTCGGGTGCCCCAGCGTTCAGTGCTAAGCCCGGTGTTATTTAAATTATTTATTAATGATATAGAAGATGGGACTATTAGCACTGTCTCTATTTTTGCAGACAACTTTTAGCTATGTTGATCAGCGTAGGCTATGGAAGATGTAAGTAGATTACAAAAAGACTTGGGCAGACTGAGTGTTTGGGCATCCACATGGCAAATGAGGTTCAATGTAAGTAAATGGAAAGTTATGCATTTGGGTCAAAATAATCTGCATGCAATATATTTCCTAGGGGAGTAAA
>NW_027440536.1:0-87484 GCF_031893055.1 Leptodactylus fuscus
TAAGGGGAAAGTAGAAATCCTGCTTCATACAAGTTGCCGAGTGAGCGATCAATGAAACCCTATGGTGAAAATCAAACTCCGGCATGATACAAGTTTGCAAGATCACCCAGCTAGCCTATGATGGGTTGTCCACTAGATAGGCTTAAACTGTCAACTTTCCCATGGCTGCGACCTTCTCAGCCGAGCTACACTCAAGAGTACACGATCAATGAAACCCTATGGGGAAAATCAAACTCCGACATGGTACAAGTTGCAAGCTCACCCAGCTAGCCTATGATGGGCTGTCACTAGATAGGCTTAACTGTCAACTTTCCCATGGCTGCGTCATTCTCAGCCCGAGCTACACTCAAGAGTACACGATCATGAAGCGCTAAGGTGGAAAGTAGAAATCCTGCTTCATACAAAATGCCGAGTAAGCAATCAATGAAACCCTATGGTGAAAATCAAACTCCGCATGATACAAGTTGCAAGATCACCCAGCTAGCCTATGATGGGTTGTCACTAGATAGGCTTAACTGTCAACTTTCCCATGGCTGCGACCCTTCTCAGCCCGAGCTACACTCAAGAGTACACAATCAATGAAACCCTATGGGGAAAATCAAACTCCGACATGGTACAAGTTGCAAGCTCACCCAGCTAGCCTATGATGTGCTGTCACTAGATAGGCTTAACTGTCAACTTTCCCATGGCTGCGTCATTCTCAGCCCGATCTACACTCAAGAGTACACGATCAATGAAGCGCTAAGGGGAAAGTAGAAATCCTGCTTCATACAAGTTGCCGAGTAAGCGATCAATGAAACCCTATGGTGAAAATCAAACTCCGGCATGATACAAGTTGCAAGATCACCCAGCTAGCCTATGATGGGTTGTCACTAGATAGGCTTAACTGTCAACTTCCCCATGCTGCGACCTTCTCAGCCCGAGCTACACTCAAGAGTACACGATCAATGAAACCCTATGGGGAAAATCAAACTCCGACATGGTACAAGTTGCAAGCTCACCCAGCTAGCCTATGATGGGCTGTCACTAGATAGGCTTAACTGTCAACTTTCCCATGGCTGCGTCATTCTCAGCCCGAGCTACACTCAAGAGTACACGATCAATGAAGCGCTAAGGGGAAAGTAGAAATCCTGCTTCATACAAGTTGCCGAGTGAGCGATCAATGAAACCCTATGGTGAAAATCAAACTCCGCATGATACAAGTTGCAAGATCACCCAGCTAGCCTATGATGGGTTGTCACTAGATAGGCTTAACTGTTAACTTTCCCATGGCTGCGACCTTCTCAGCCCGAGCTACACTCAAGAGTACACGATCAATGAAACCCTATGGGGAAAATCAAACTCCGACATGGTACAAGTTGCAAGCTCACCCAGCTAGCCTATGATGGGCTGTCACTAGATAGGCTTATCTGGTCAACTTTCCCATGGCTGCGTCATTCTCAGCCCGAGCTACACTCAAGAGTACACGATCAATGAAGCGCTAAGGGGAAAGTAGAAATCCTGCTTGATACAAGTTGCCGAGTGAGCGATCAATGAAACCCTATGGTGAAAATCAAACTCCGGCATGATACAAGTTGCAAGATCACCCAGCTAGCCTATGATGGGTTGTCACTAGATAGGCTTAACTGTCAACTTTCCCATGGCTGCGACCTTCTCAGCCCGAGCTACACTCAAGAGTACACGATCAATGAAACCCTATGGGGAAAATCAAACTCCGACATGGTACAAGTTGCAAGCTCACCCAGCTAGCTATGATGGGCTGTCACTAGATAGGCTTAACTGTCAACTTTCCCATGGCTGCGTCATTCTCAGCCCGATCTACACTCAAGAGTACACGATCAATGAAGCGCTAAGGGGAAAGTAGAAATCCTGCTTCATACAAGTTGCCGAGTAAGCGATCAATGAAACCTATGGTGAAAATCAAACTCCGGCATGATACAAGTTGCAAGATCACCCAGCTAGCCTATGATGGGTTGTCACTAGATAGGCTTAACTGTCAACTTTCCCATGGCTGCGACCTTCTCAGCCCGAGCTACACTCAAGAGTACACGATCAATGAAACCCTATGGGGAAAATCAAACTCCGACATGTACAAGTTACAAGATCACCCAGCTAGCCTATGATGGGCTGTCACTAGATAGGCTTAACTGTCCAACTTTCCCATGGCTGCGTCATTCTCAGCCCGAGCTACACTCAAGAGTACACGATCAATGAAGCGCTAAGGGGAAAGTAGAAATCCTGCTTCATACAAGTTGCCGAGTGAGCGATCAATGAAACCCTATGGTGAAAATCAAACTCCGGCATGATACAAGTTGCAAGATCACCCAGCTAGCCTATGATGGGTTGTCACTAGATAGGCTTAACTGTCAACTTTCCATGGCTGCGACCTTCTCAGCCCGAGCTACACTCAAGAGTACACGATCAATGAAACCCTATGGGGAAAATCAAACTCCGACATGGTACAAGTTGCAAGCTCACCCAGCTAGCCTATGATGGGCTGTCACTAGATAGGCTTAACTGTCAACTTTCCCATGGCTGCGTCATTCTCAGCCCGAGCTACACTCAAGAGTACACGATCAATGAAGCGCTAAGGGGAAAGTAGAAATCCTGCTTCATACAAAATGCCGAGTAAGCGATCAATGAAACCCTATGGTGAAAATCAAACTCCGGCATGATACAAGTTGCAAGATCACCCAGCTAGCCTATGATGGGTTGTCACTAGATAGGCTTAACTGTCAACTTTCCCATGGCTGCGGACCTTCTCAGCCCGAGCTACACTCAAGAGTACACGATCAATGAAACCCTATGGGGAAAATCAAACTCCGACATGGTACAAGTTGCAAGCTCACCCAGCTAGCCTATGATGGGCTGTCACTAGATAGGCTTAACTGTCAACTTTCCCATGGCTGCGTCATTCTCAGCCCGAGCTACACTCAAGAGTACACGATCAATGAAGCGCTAAGGGGAAAGTAGAAATCCTGCTTCATACAAGTTGCCGAGTGAGCGATCAATGAAACCCTATGGTGAAAATCAAACTCCGGCATAATACAAGTTGCAAGATCACCCAGCTAGCCTATGATGGGTTGTCACTAGATAGGCTTAACTGTCAACTTTCCCATGGCTGCGACCTTCTCAGCCCGAGCTACACTCAAGAGTACACGATCAATGAAACCCTATGGGGAAAATCAAACTCCGACATGGTACAAGTTTCAAGATCACCCAGCTAGCCTATGATGGGCTGTCACTAGATAGGCTTAACTGTCAACTTTCCCATGGCTGCGTCATTCTCAGCCCGATCTACACTCAAGAGTACACGATCAATGAAGCGCTAAGGGGAAAGTAGAAATCCTGCTTGATACAAGTTGCCGAGTGAGCGATCAATGAAACCCTATGGTGAAAATCAAACTCCGGCATGATACAAGTTGCAAGATCACCCAGCTAGCCTATGATGGGTTGTCACTAGATAGGCTTAACTGTCAACTTTCCCATGGCTGCGACCTTCTCAGCCCGAGCTACACTCAAGAGTACACGATCAATGAAACCCTATGGGGAAAATCAAACTCCGACATGGTACAAGTTGCAAGCTCACCCAGCTAGCCTATGATGAGCTGTCACTAGATAGGCTTAACTGTCAACTTTCCCATGGCTGCGTCATTCTCAGCCCGAGCTACACTCAAGAGTACACGATCAATGAAGCGCTAAGGGGAAAGTAGAAATCCTGCTTCATACAAGTTGCCGAGTAAGCGATCAATGAAACCCTATGGTGAAAATCAAACTCCGGCATAATACAAGTTGCAAGATCACCCAGCTAGCCTATGATGGGTTGTCACTAGATAGGCTTAACTGTCAACTTTCCCATGGCTGCGACCTTCTCAGCCCGAGCTACACTCAAGAGTACACGATCAATGAAACCCTATGGGGAAAATCAAACTCCGACATGGTACAAGTTTCAAGATCACCCAGCTAGCCTATGATGGGCTGTCACTAGATAGGCTTAACTGTCAACTTTCCCATGGCTGCGTCATTCTCAGCCCGATCTACACTCAAGAGTACACGATCAATGAAGCGCTAAGGGGAAAGTAGAAATCCTGCTTGATACAAGTTGCCGAGTGAGCGATCAATGAAACCCTATGGTGAAAATCAAACTCCGGCATGATACAAGTTGCAAGATCACCC
The DNA here is from genome assembly GCF_031893055.1 of Leptodactylus fuscus. Classification (NCBI taxonomy): domain Eukaryota; kingdom Metazoa; phylum Chordata; class Amphibia; order Anura; family Leptodactylidae; genus Leptodactylus; species Leptodactylus fuscus. The sequence goes on from NW_027440536.1 coordinate 4,177, forward strand.
AGCTAGCCTATGATGGGTTGTCACTAGATAGGCTTAACTGTCAACTTTCCCATGGCTGCGACCTTCTCAACCCGAGCTACACTCAAGAGTACACGATCAATGAAACCCTATGGGGAAAATCAAACTCCGACATGGTACAAGTTTCAAGATCACCCAGCTAGCCTATGATGGGCTGTCACTAGATAGGCTTAACTGTCAACTTTCCCATGGCTGCGTCATTCTCAGCCCGATCTACACTCAAGAGTACACGATCAATGAAGCGCTAAGGGGAAAGTAGAAATCCTGCTTCATACAAGTTGCCGAGTAAGCGATCAATGAAACCCTATGGTGAAAATCAAACTCCGGCATGATACAAGTTGCAAGATCACCCAGCTAGCCTATGATGGGTTGTCACTAGATAGGCTTAACTGTCAACTTTCCCATGGCTGCGACCTTCTCAGCCCGAGCTACACTCAAGAGTACACGATCAATGAAACCCTATGGGGAAAATCAAACTCCGACATGGTACAAGTTACAAGATCACCCAGCTAGCCTATGATGGGCTGTTACTAGATAGGCTTAACTGTCAACTTTCCCATGGCTGCGTCATTCTCAGCCCGATCTACACTCAAGAGTACACGATCAATGAAGCGCTAAGGGGAAAGTAGAAATCCTGCTTCATACAAGTTGCCGAGTGAGCGATCAATGAAACCCTATGGTGAAAATCAAACTCCGGCATGATACAAGTTGCAAGATCACCCAGCTAGCCTATGATGGGTTGTCACTAGATAGGCTTAACTGTCAACTTTCCCATGGCTGCGACCTTCTCAGCCCGAGCTACACTCAAGAGTACACGATCAATGAAACCCTATGGGGAAAATCAAACTCCGACATGGTACAAGTTGCAAGCTCACCCAGCTAGCCTATGATGGGCTGTCACTAGATAGGCTTAACTGTCAACTTTCCCATGGCTGCGTCATTCTCAGCCCGAGCTACACTCAAGAGTACACGATCAATGAAGCGCTAAGGGGAAAGTAGAAATCCTGCTTCATACAAAATGCCGAGTAAGCAATCAATGAAACCCTATGGTGAAAATCAAACTCCGGCATGATACAAGTTGCAAGATCACCCAGCTAGCCTATGATGGGTTGTCACTAGATAGGCTTAACTGTCAACTTTCCCATGGCTGCGACCTTCTCAGCCCGAGCTACACTCAAGAGTACACAATCAATGAAACCCTATGGGGAAAATCAAACTCCGACATGGTACAAGTTGCAAGCTCACCCAGCTAGCCTATGATGTGCTGTCACTAGATAGGCTTAACTGTCAACTTTCCCATGGCTGCGTCATTCTCAGCCCGATCTACACTCAAGAGTACACGATCAATGAAGCGCTAAGGGGAAAGTAGAAATCCTGCTTCATACAAGTTGCCGAGTAAGCGATCAATGAAACCCTATGGTGAAAATCAAACTCCGGCATGATACAAGTTGCAAGATCACCCAGCTAGCCTATGATGGGTTGTCACTAGATAGGCTTAACTGTCAACTTTCCCATGGCTGCGACCTTCTCAGCCCGAGCTACACTCAAGAGTACACGATCAATGAAACCCTATGGGGAAAATCAAACTCCGACATGGTACAAGTTGCAAGCTCACCCAGCTAGCCTATGATGGGCTGTCACTAGATAGGCTTAACTGTCAACTTTCCCATGGCTGCGTCATTCTCAGCCCGAGCTACACTCAAGAGTACACGATCAATGAAGCGCTAAGGGGAAAGTAGAAATCCTGCTTCATACAAGTTGCCGAGTGAGCGATCAATGAAACCCTATGGTGAAAATCAAACTCCGGCATGATACAAGTTGCAAGATCACCCAGCTAGCCTATGATGGGTTGTCACTAGATAGGCTTAACTGTTAACTTTCCCATGGCTGCGACCTTCTCAGCCCGAGCTACACTCAAGAGTACACGATCAATGAAACCCTATGGGGAAAATCAAACTCCGACATGGTACAAGTTGCAAGCTCACCCAGCTAGCCTATGATGGGCTGTCACTAGATAGGCTTATCTGTCAACTTTCCCATGGCTGCGTCATTCTCAGCCCGAGCTACACTCAAGAGTACACGATCAATGAAGCGCTAAGGGGAAAGTAGAAATCCTGCTTGATACAAGTTGCCGAGTGAGCGATCAATGAAACCCTATGGTGAAAATCAAACTCCGGCATGATACAAGTTGCAAGATCACCCAGCTAGCCTATGATGGGTTGTCACTAGATAGGCTTAACTGTCAACTTTCCCATGGCTGCGACCTTCTCAGCCCGAGCTACACTCAAGAGTACACGATCAATGAAACCCTATGGGGAAAATCAAACTCCGACGTGGTACAAGTTGCAAGCTCACCCAGCTAGCCTATGATGGGCTGTCACTAGATAGGCTTAACTGTCAACTTTCCCATGGCTGCGTCATTCTCAGCCCGAGCTACACTCAAGAGTACACGATCAATGAAGCGCTAAGGGGAAAGTAGAAATCCTGCTTCATACAAGTTGCCGAGTAAGCGATCAATGAAACCCTATGGTGAAAATCAAACTCCGGCATAATACAAGTTGCAAGATCACCCAGCTAGCCTATGATGGGTTGTCACTAGATAGGCTTAACTGTCAACTTTCCCATGGCTGCGACCTTCTCAGCCCGAGCTACACTCAAGAGTACACGATCAATGAAACCCTATGGGGAAAATCAAACTCCGACATGGTACAAGTTTCAAGATCACCCAGCTAGCCTATGATGGGCTGTCACTAGATAGGCTTAACTGTCAACTTTCCCATGGCTGCGTCATTCTCAGCCCGATCTACACTCAAGAGTACACGATCAATGAAGCGCTAAGGGGAAAGTAGAAATCCTGCTTGATACAAGTTGCCGAGTGAGCGATCAATGAAACCCTATGGTGAAAATCAAACTCCGGCATGATACAAGTTGCAAGATCACCCAGCTAGCCTATGATGGGTTGTCACTAGATAGGCTTAACTGTCAACTTTCCCATGGCTGCGACCTTCTCAGCCCGAGCTACACTCAAGAGTACACGATCAATGAAACCCTATGGGGAAAATCAAACTCCGACATGGTACAAGTTGCAAGCTCACCCAGCTAGCCTATGATGGGCTGTCACTAGATAGGCTTAACTGTCAACTTTCCCATGGCTGCGTCATTCTCAGCCCGATCTACACTCAAGAGTACACGATCAATGAAGCGCTAAGGGAAAGTAGAAATCCTGCTTGATACAAGTTGCAGAGTAAGCGATCAATGAAACCCTATGGTGAAAATCAAACTCCGGCATGATACAAGTTGCAAGATCACCCAGCTAGCCTATGATGGGTTGTCACTAGATAGGCTTAACTGTCAACTTTCCCATGGCTGCGACCTTCTCAGCCCGAGCTACACTCAAGAGTACACGATCAATGAAACCCTATGGGGAAAAATCAAACTCCGACATGGTACAAGTTACAAAGATCACCCAGCTAGCCTATGATGGGCTGTTACTAGATAGGCTTAACTGTCAACTTTCCCATGGCTGCGTCATTCTCAGCCCGATCTACACTCAAGAGTACACGATCAATGAAGCGCTAAGGGAAAGTAGAAATCCTGCTTCATACAAGTTGCCGAGTGAGCGATCAATGAAACCCTATGGTGAAAATCAAACTCCGGCATGATACAAGTTGCAAGATCACCCAGCTAGCCTATGATGGGTTGTCACTAGATAGGCTTAACTGTCAACTTTCCATGGCTGCGACCTTCTCAGCCCGAGCTACACTCAAGAGTACACGATCAATGAAACCCTATGGGGAAAATCAAACTCCGACATGGTACAAGTTGCAAGCTCACCCAGCTAGCCTATGATGGGCTGTCACTAGATAGGCTTAACTGTCAACTTTCCCATGGCTGCGTCATTCTCAGCCCGAGCTACACTCAAGAGTACACGATCAATGAAGCGCTAAGGGGAAAGTAGAAATCCTGCTTCATACAAAATGCCGAGTAAGCAATCAATGAAACCCTATGGTGAAAATCAAACTCCGGCATGATACAAGTTGCAAGATCACCCAGCTAGCCTATGATGGGTTGTCACTAGATAGGCTTAACTGTCAACTTTCCATGGCTGCGACCTTCTCAGCCCGAGCTACACTCAAGAGTACACAATCAATGAAACCCTATGGGGAAAATCAAACTCCGACATGGTACAAGTTGCAAGCTCACCCAGCTAGCCTATGATGTGCTGTCACTAGATAGGCTTAACTGTCAACTTTCCCATGGCTGCGTCATTCTCAGCCCGATCTACACTCAAGAGTACACGATCAATGAAGCGCTAAGGGAAAGTAGAAATCCTGCTTCATACAAGTTGCCGAGTAAGCGATCAATGAAACCCTATGGTGAAAATCAACTCCGGCATGATACAAGTTGCAAGATCACCCAGCTAGCCTATGATGGGTTGTCACTAGATAGGCTTAACTGTCAACTTTCCCATGGCTGCGACCTTCTCAGCCGAGCTACACTCAAGAGTACACGATCAATGAAACCCTATGGGGAAAATCAAACTCCGACATGGTACAAGTTGCAAGCTCACCCAGCTAGCCTATGATGGGCTGTCACTAGATAGGCTTAACTGTCAACTTTCCATGGCTGCGTCATTCTCAGCCCGAGCTACACTCAAGAGTACACGATCAATGAAGCGCTAAGGGAAAGTAGAAATCCTGCTTCATACAAGTTGCCGAGTGAGCGATCAATGAAACCCTATGGTGAAAATCAAACTCCGGCATGATACAAGTTGCAAGATCACCCAGCTAGCCTATGATGGGTTGTCACTAGATAGGCTTAACTGTTAACTTTCCCATGGCTGCGACCTTCTCAGCCCGAGCTACACTCAAGAGTACACGATCAATGAAACCCTATGGGGAAAATCAAACTCCGACATGGTACAAGTTGCAAGCTCACCCAGCTAGCCTATGATGGGCTGTCACTAGATAGGCTTATCTGTCAACTTTCCCATGGCTGCGTCATTCTCAGCCCGAGCTACACTCAAGAGTACACGATCAATGAAGCGCTAAGGGGAAAGTAGAAATCCTGCTTGATACAAGTTGCCGAGTGAGCGATCAATGAAACCCTATGGTGAAAATCAAACTCCGGCATGATACAAGTTGCAAGATCACCAGCTAGCCTATGATGGGTTGTCACTAGATAGGCTTAACTGTCAACTTTCCCATGGCTGCGACCTTCTCAGCCCGAGCTACACTCAAGAGTACACGATCAATGAAACCCTATGGGGAAAATCAAACTCCGACATGGTACAAGTTGCAAGCTCACCCAGCTAGCCTATGATGGGCTGTCACTAGATAGGCTTAACTGTCAACTTTCCCATGGCTGCGTCATTCTCAGCCCGATCTACACTCAAGAGTACACGATCAATGAAGCGCTAAGGGGAAAGTAGAAATCCTGCTTCATACAAGTTGCCGAGTAAGCGATCAATGAAACCCTATGGTGAAAATCAAACTCCGGCATGATACAAGTTGCAAGATCACCCAGCTAGCCTATGATGGGTTGTCACTAGATAGGCTTAACTGTCAACTTTCCCATGGCTGCGACCTTCTCAGCCCGAGCTACACTCAAGAGTACACGATCAATGAAACCCTATGGGGAAAATCAACTCCGACATGGTACAAGTTACAAGATCACCCAGCTAGCCTATGATGGGCTGTCACTAGATAGGCTTAACTGTCAACTTTCCCATGGCTGCGTCATTCTCAGCCCGATCTACACTCAAGAGTACACGATCAATGAAGCGCTAAGGGGAAAGTAGAAATCCTGCTTCATACAAGTTGCCGAGTGAGCGATCAATGAAAACCCTATGGTGAAAATCAAACTCCGGCATGATACAAGTTGCAAGATCACCCAGCTAGCCTATGATGGGTTGTCACTAGATAGGCTTAACTGTCAACTTTCCCATGGCTGCGACCTTCTCAGCCCGAGCTACACTCAAGAGTACACGATCAATGAAACCCTATGGGGAAAATCAAACTCCGACATGGTACAAGTTGCAAGCTCACCCAGCTAGCCTATGATGGGCTGTCACTAGATAGGCTTAACTGTCAACTTTCCCATGGCTGCGTCATTCTCAGCCCGAGCTACACTCAAGAGTACACGATCAATGAAGCGCTAAGGGGAAAGTAGAAATCCTGCTTCATACAAAATGCCGAGTAAGCGATCAATGAAACCCTATGGTGAAAATCAAACTCCGGCATGATACAAGTTGCAAGATCACCCAGCTAGCCTATGATGGGTTGTCACTAGATAGGCTTAACTGTCAACTTTCCCATGGCTGCGACCTTCTCAGCCCGAGCTACACTCAAGAGTACACGATCAATGAAACCCTATGGGGAAAATCAAACTCCGACATGGTACAAGTTGCAAGCTCACCCAGCTAGCCTATGATGGGCTGTCACTAGATAGGCTTAACTGTCAACTTTCCCATGGCTGCGTCATTCTCAGCCCGAGCTACACTCAAGAGTACACGATCAATGAAGCGCTAAGGGGAAAGTAGAAATCCTGCTTCATACAAGTTGCCGAGTAAGCGATCAATGAAACCCTATGGTGAAAATCAAACTCCGGCATAATACAAGTTGCAAGATCACCCAGCTAGCCTATGATGGGTTGTCACTAGATAGGCTTAACTGTCAACTTTCCCATGGCTGCGACCTTCTCAGCCCGAGCTACACTCAAGAGTACACGATCAATGAAACCCTATGGGGAAAATCAAACTCCGACATGGTACAAGTTTCAAGATCACCCAGCTAGCCTATGATGGGCTGTCACTAGATAGGCTTAACTGTCAACTTTCCCATGGCTGCGTCATTCTCAGCCCGATCTACACTCAAGAGTACACGATCAATGAAGCGCTAAGGGGAAAGTAGAAATCCTGCTTGATACAAGTTGCCGAGTGAGCGATCAATGAAACCCTATGGTGAAAATCAAACTCCGGCATGATACAAGTTGCAAGATCACCCAGCTAGCCTATGATGGGTTGTCACTAGATAGGCTTAACTGTCAACTTTCCCATGGCTGCGACCTTCTCAGCCCGAGCTACACTCAAGAGTACACGATCAATGAAACCCTATGGGGAAAATCAAACTCCGACATGGTACAAGTTGCAAGCTCACCCAGCTAGCCTATGATGAGCTGTCACTAGATAGGCTTAACTGTCAACTTTCCCATGGCTGCGTCATTCTCAGCCCGAGCTACACTCAAGAGTACACGATCAATGAAGCGCTAAGGGGAAAGTAGAAATCCTGCTTCATACAAGTTGCCGAGTAAGCGATCAATGAAACCCTATGGTGAAAATCAAACTCCGGCATAATACAAGTTGCAAGATCACCCAGCTAGCCTATGATGGGTTGTCACTAGATAGGCTTAACTGTCAACTTTCCCATGGCTGCGACCTTCTCAGCCCGAGCTACACTCAAGAGTACACGATCAATGAAACCCTATGGGGAAAATCAAACTCCGACATGGTACAAGTTTCAAGATCACCCAGCTAGCCTATGATGGGCTGTCACTAGATAGGCTTAACTGTCAACTTTCCCATGGCTGCGTCATTCTCAGCCCGATCTACACTCAAGAGTACACGATCAATGAAGCGCTAAGGGGAAAGTAGAAATCCTGCTTGATACAAGTTGCCGAGTGAGCGATCAATGAAACCCTATGGTGAAAATCAAACTCCGGCATGATACAAGTTGCAAGATCACCCAGCTAGCCTATGATGGGTTGTCACTAGATAGGCTTAACTGTCAACTTTCCCATGGCTGCGACCTTCTCAACCCGAGCTACACTCAAGAGTACACGATCAATGAAACCCTATGGGGAAAATCAAACTCCGACATGGTACAAGTTTCAAGATCACCCAGCTAGCCTATGATGGGCTGTCACTAGATAGGCTTAACTGTCAACTTTCCCATGGCTGCGTCATTCTCAGCCCGATCTACACTCAAGAGTACACGATCAATGAAGCGCTAAGGGGAAAGTAGAAATCCTGCTTCATACAAGTTGCCGAGTAAGCGATCAATGAAACCCTATGGTGAAAATCAAACTCCGGCATGATACAAGTTGCAAGATCACCCAGCTAGCCTATGATGGGTTGTCACTAGATAGGCTTAACTGTCAACTTTCCCATGGCTGCGACCTTCTCAGCCCGAGCTACACTCAAGAGTACACGATCAATGAAACCCTATGGGGAAAATCAAACTCCGACATGGTACAAGTTACAAGATCACCCAGCTAGCCTATGATGGGCTGTTACTAGATAGGCTTAACTGTCAACTTTCCCATGGCTGCGTCATTCTCAGCCCGATCTACACTCAAGAGTACACGATCAATGAAGCGCTAAGGGGAAAGTAGAAATCCTGCTTCATACAAGTTGCCGAGTGAGCGATCAATGAAACCCTATGGTGAAAATCAAACTCCGGCATGATACAAGTTGCAAGATCACCCAGCTAGCCTATGATGGGTTGTCACTAGATAGGCTTAACTGTCAACTTTCCCATGGCTGCGACCTTCTCAGCCCGAGCTACACTCAAGAGTACACGATCAATGAAACCCTATGGGGAAAATCAAACTCCGACATGGTACAAGTTGCAAGCTCACCCAGCTAGCCTATGATGGGCTGTCACTAGATAGGCTTAACTGTCAACTTTCCCATGGCTGCGTCATTCTCAGCCCGAGCTACACTCAAGAGTACACGATCAATGAAGCGCTAAGGGGAAAGTAGAAATCCTGCTTCATACAAAATGCCGAGTAAGCAATCAATGAAACCCTATGGTGAAAATCAAACTCCGGCATGATACAAGTTGCAAGATCACCCAGCTAGCCTATGATGGGTTGTCACTAGATAGGCTTAACTGTCAACTTTCCCATGGCTGCGACCTTCTCAGCCCGAGCTACACTCAAGAGTACACAATCAATGAAACCCTATGGGGAAAATCAAACTCCGACATGGTACAAGTTGCAAGCTCACCCAGCTAGCCTATGATGTGCCGTCACTAGATAGGCTTAACTGTCAACTTTCCCATGGCTGCGTCATTCTCAGCCCGATCTACACTCAAGAGTACACGATCAATGAAGCGCTAAGGGGAAAGTAGAAATCCTGCTTCATACAAGTTGCCGAGTAAGCGATCAATGAAACCCTATGGTGAAAATCAAACTCCGGCATGATACAAGTTGCAAGATCACCCAGCTAGCCTATGATGGGTTGTCACTAGATAGGCTTAACTGTCAACTTTCCCATGGCTGCGACCTTCTCAGCCCGAGCTACACTCAAGAGTACACGATCAATGAAACCCTATGGGGAAAATCAAACTCCGACATGGTACAAGTTGCAAGCTCACCCAGCTAGCCTATGATGGGCTGTCACTAGATAGGCTTAACTGTCAACTTTCCCATGGCTGCGTCATTCTCAGCCCGAGCTACACTCAAGAGTACACGATCAATGAAGCGCTAAGGGGAAAGTAGAAATCCTGCTTCATACAAGTTGCCGAGTGAGCGATCAATGAAACCCTATGGTGAAAATCAAACTCCGGCATGATACAAGTTGCAAGATCACCCAGCTAGCCTATGATGGGTTGTCACTAGATAGGCTTAACTGTTAACTTTCCCATGGCTGCGACCTTCTCAGCCCGAGCTACACTCAAGAGTACACGATCAATGAAACCCTATGGGGAAAATCAAACTCCGACATGGTACAAGTTGCAAGCTCACCCAGCTAGCCTATGATGGGCTGTCACTAGATAGGCTTATCTGTCAACTTTCCCATGGCTGCGTCATTCTCAGCCCGAGCTACACTCAAGAGTACACGATCAATGAAGCGCTAAGGGGAAAGTAGAAATCCTGCTTGATACAAGTTGCCGAGTGAGCGATCAATGAAACCCTATGGTGAAAATCAAACTCCGGCATGATACAAGTTGCAAGATCACCCAGCTAGCCTATGATGGGTTGTCACTAGATAGGCTTAACTGTCAACTTTCCCATGGCTGCGACCTTCTCAGCCCGAGCTACACTCAAGAGTACACGATCAATGAAACCCTATGGGGAAAATCAAACTCCGACATGGTACAAGTTGCAAGCTCACCCAGCTAGCCTATGATGGGCTGTCACTAGATAGGCTTAACTGTCAACTTTCCCATGGCTGCGTCATTCTCAGCCCGATCTACACTCAAGAGTACACGATCAATGAAGCGCTAAGGGGAAAGTAGAAATCCTGCTTCATACAAGTTGCCGAGTAAGCGATCAATGAAACCCTATGGTGAAAATCAAACTCCGGCATGATACAAGTTGCAAGATCACCCAGCTAGCCTATGATGGGTTGTCACTAGATAGGCTTAACTGTCAACTTTCCCATGGCTGCGACCTTCTCAGCCCGAGCTACACTCAAGAGTACACGATCAATGAAACCCTATGGGGAAAATCAAACTCCGACATGGTACAAGTTACAAGATCACCCAGCTAGCCTATGATGGGCTGTCACTAGATAGGCTTAACTGTCAACTTTCCCATGGCTGCGTCATTCTCAGCCCGATCTACACTCAAGAGTACACGATCAATGAAGCGCTAAGGGGAAAGTAGAAATCCTGCTTCATACAAGTTGCCGAGTGAGCGATCAATGAAACCCTATGGTGAAAATCAAACTCCGGCATGATACAAGTTGCAAGATCACCCAGCTAGCCTATGATGGGTTGTCACTAGATAGGCTTAACTGTCAACTTTCCCATGGCTGCGACCTTCTCAGCCCGAGCTACACTCAAGAGTACACGATCAATGAAACCCTATTGGGAAAATCAAACTCCGACATGGTACAAGTTGCAAGCTCACCCAGCTAGCCTATGATGGGCTGTCACTAGATAGGCTTAACTGTCAACTTTCCCATGGCTGCGTCATTCTCAGCCCGAGCTACACTCAAGAGTACACGATCAATGAAGCGCTAAGGGGAAAGTAGAAATCCTGCTTCATACAAAATGCCGAGTAAGCGATCAATGAAACCCTATGGTGAAAATCAAACTCCGGCATGATACAAGTTGCAAGATCACCCAGCTAGCCTATGATGGGTTGTCACTAGATAGGCTTAACTGTCAACTTTCCCATGGCTGCGACCTTCTCAGCCCGAGCTACACTCAAGAGTACACGATCAATGAAACCCTATGGGGAAAATCAAACTCCGACATGGTACAAGTTGCAAGCTCACCCAGCTATCCTATGATGGGCTGTCACTAGATAGGCTTAACTGTCAACTTTCCCATGGCTGCGTCATTCTCAGCCCGAGCTACACTCAAGAGTACACGATCAATGAAGCGCTAAGGGGAAAGTAGAAATCCTGCTTCATACAAGTTGCCGAGTAAGCGATCAATGAAACCCTATGGTGAAAATCAAACTCCGGCATAATACAAGTTGCAAGATCACCCAGCTAGCCTATGATGGGTTGTCACTAGATAGGCTTAACTGTCAACTTTCCCATGGCTGCGACCTTCTCAGCCCGAGCTACACTCAAGAGTACACGATCAATGAAACCCTATGGGAAAAATCAAACTCCGACATGGTACAAGTTTCAAGATCACCCAGCTAGCCTATGATGGGCTGTCACTAGATAGGCTTAACTGTCAACTTTCCCATGGCTGCGTCATTCTCAGCCCGATCTACACTCAAGAGTACACGATCAATGAAGCGCTAAGGGGAAAGTAGAAATCCTGCTTGATACAAGTTGCCGAGTGAGCGATCAATGAAACCCTATGGTGAAAATCAAACTCCGGCATGATACAAGTTGCAAGATCACCCAGCTAGCCTATGATGGGTTGTCACTAGATAGGCTTAACTGTCAACTTTCCCATGGCTGCGACCTTCTCAGCCCGAGCTACACTCAAGAGTACACGATCAATGAAACCCTATGGGGAAAATCAAACTCCGACATGGTACAAGTTGCAAGCTCACCCAGCTAGCCTATGATGGGCTGTCACTAGATAGGCTTAACTGTCAACTTTCCCATGGCTGCGTCATTCTCAGCCCGAGCTACACTCAAGAGTACACGATCAATGAAGCGCTAAGGGGAAAGTAGAAATCCTGCTTCATACAAGTTGCCGAGTAAGCGATCAATGAAACCCTATGGTGAAAATCAAACTCCGGCATAATACAAGTTGCAAGATCACCCAGCTAGCCTATGATGGGTTGTCACTAGATAGGCTTAACTGTCAACTTTCCCATGGCTGCGACCTTCTCAGCCCGAGCTACACTCAAGAGTACACGATCAATGAAACCCTATGGGGAAAATCAAACTCCGACATGGTACAAGTTTCAAGATCACCCAGCTAGCCTATGATGGGCTGTCACTAGATAGGCTTAACTGTCAACTTTCCCATGGCTGCGTCATTCTCAGCCCGATCTACACTCAAGAGTACACGATCAATGAAGCGCTAAGGGGAAAGTAGAAATCCTGCTTGATACAAGTTGCCGAGTGAGCGATCAATGAAACCCTATGGTGAAAATCAAACTCCGGCATGATACAAGTTGCAAGATCACCCAGCTAGCCTATGATGGGTTGTCACTAGATAGGCTTAACTGTCAACTTTCCCATGGCTGCGACCTTCTCAGCCCGAGCTACACTCAAGAGTACACGATCAATGAAACCCTATGGGGAAAATCAAACTCCGACATGGTACAAGTTGCAAGCTCACCCAGCTAGCCTATGATGGGCTGTCACTAGATAGGCTTAACTGTCAACTTTCCCATGGCTGCGTCATTCTCAGCCCGAGCTACACTCAAGAGTACACGATCAATGAAGCGCTAAGGGGAAAGTAGAAATCCTGCTTCATACAAGTTGCCGAGTAAGCGATCAATGAAACCCTATGGTGAAAATCAAACTCCGGCATAATACAAGTTGCAAGATCACCCAGCTAGCCTATGATGGGTTGTCACTAGATAGGCTTAACTGTCAACTTTCCCATGGCTGCGACCTTCTCAGCCCGAGCTACACTCAAGAGTACACGATCAATGAAACCCTATGGGGAAAATCAAACTCCGACATGGTACAAGTTTCAAGATCACCCAGCTAGCCTATGATGGGCTGTCACTAGATAGGCTTAACTGTCAACTTTCCCATGGCTGCGTCATTCTCAGCCCGAGCTACACTCAAGAGTACACGATCAATGAAGCGCTAAGGGAAAGTAGAAATCCTGCTTCATACAAGTTGCCGAGTAAGCGATCAATGAAACCCTATGGTGAAAATCAAACTCCGCATAATACAAGTTGCAAGATCACCCAGCTAGCCTATGATGGGTTGTCACTAGATAGGCTTAACTGTCAACTTTCCCATGGCTGCGACCTTCTCAGCCCGAGCTACACTCAAGAGTACACGATCAATGAAACCCTATGGGGAAAATCAAACTCCGACATGGTACAAGTTTCAAGATCACCCAGCTAGCCTATGATGGGCTGTCACTAGATAGGCTAACTGTCAACTTTCCCATGGCTGCGTCATTCTCAGCCCGATCTACACTCAAGAGTACACGATCAATGAAGCGCTAAGGGGAAAGTAGAAAATCCTGCTTCATACAAGTTGCCGAGTAAGCGATCAATGAAACCCTATGGTGAAAATCAAACTCCGGCATGATACAAGTTGCAAGATCACCCAGCTAGCCTATGATGGGTTGTCACTAGATAGGCTTAACTGTCAACTTTCCCATGGCTGCGACCTTCTCAGCCCGAGCTACACTCAAGAGTACACGATCAATGAAACCCTATGGGAAAATCAAACTCCGACATGGTACAAGTTACAAGATCACCCAGCTAGCCTATGATGGGCTGTTACTAGATAGCTTAACTGTCAACTTTCCCATAGCTGCGTCATTCTCAGCCCGACCGATCTACACTCAAGAGTACACGATCAATGAAGCGCTAAGGGGAAAGTAGAAATCCTGCTTCATACAAGTTGCCGAGTGAGCGATCAATGAAACCCTATGGTGAAAATCAAACTCCGGCATGATACAAGTTGCAAGATCACCCAGCTAGCCTATGATGGGTTGTCACTAGATAGGCTTAACTGTCAACTTTCCCATGGCTGCGACCTTCTCAGCCCGAGCTACACTCAAGAGTACACGATCAATGAAACCCTATGGGGAAAATCAAACTCCGACATGGTACAAGTTGCAAGCTCACCCAGCTAGCCTATGATGGGCTGTCACTAGATAGGCTTAACTGTCAACTTTCCCATGGCTGCGTCATTCTCAGCCCGAGCTACACTCAAGAGTACACGATCAATGAAGCGCTAAGGGGAAAGTAGAAATCCTGCTTCATACAAAATGCCGAGTAAGCAATCAATGAAACCCTATGGTGAAAATCAAACTCCGGCATGATACAAGTTGCAAGATCACCCAGCTAGCCTATGATGGGTTGTCACTAGATAGGCTTAACTGTCAACTTTCCCATGGCTGCGACCTTCTCAGCCCGAGCTACACTCAAGAGTACACAATCAATGAAACCCTATGGGGAAAATCAAACTCCGACATGGTACAAGTTGCAAGCTCACCCAGCTAGCCTATGATGTGCCGTCACTAGATAGGCTTAACTGTCAACTTTCCCATGGCTGCGTCATTCTCAGCCCGATCTACACTCAAGAGTACACGATCAATGAAGCGCTAAGGGGAAAGTAGAAATCCTGCTTCATACAAGTTGCCGAGTAAGCGATCAATGAAACCCTATGGTGAAAATCAAACTCCGGCATGATACAAGTTGCAAGATCACCCAGCTAGCCTATGATGGGTTGTCACTAGATAGGCTTAACTGTCAACTTTCCCATGGCTGCGACCTTCTCAGCCCGAGCTACACTCAAGAGTACACGATCAATGAAACCCTATGGGGAAAATCAAACTCCGACATGGTACAAGTTGCAAGCTCACCCAGCTAGCCTATGATGGGCTGTCACTAGATAGGCTTAACTGTCAACTTTCCCATGGCTGCGTCATTCTCAGCCCGAGCTACACTCAAGAGTACACGATCAATGAAGCGCTAAGGGGAAAGTAGAAATCCTGCTTCATACAAGTTGCCGAGTGAGCGATCAATGAAACCCTATGGTGAAAATCAAACTCCGGCATGATACAAGTTGCAAGATCACCCAGCTAGCCTATGATGGGTTGTCACTAGATAGGCTTAACTGTTAACTTTCCCATGGCTGCGACCTTCTCAGCCCGAGCTACACTCAAGAGTACACGATCAATGAAACCCTATGGGGAAAATCAAACTCCGACATGGTACAAGTTGCAAGCTCACCCAGCTAGCCTATGATGGGCTGTCACTAGATAGGCTTATCTGTCAACTTTCCCATGGCTGCGTCATTCTCAGCCCGAGCTACACTCAAGAGTACACGATCAATGAAGCGCTAAGGGGAAAGTAGAAATCCTGCTTGATACAAGTTGCCGAGTGAGCGATCAATGAAACCCTATGGTGAAAATCAAACTCCGGCATGATACAAGTTGCAAGATCACCCAGCTAGCCTATGATGGGTTGTCACTAGATAGGCTTAACTGTCAACTTTCCCATGGCTGCGACCTTCTCAGCCCGAGCTACACTCAAGAGTACACGATCAATGAAACCCTATGGGGAAAATCAAACTCCGACATGGTACAAGTTGCAAGCTCACCCAGCTAGCCTATGATGGGCTGTCACTAGATAGGCTTAACTGTCAACTTTCCCATGGCTGCGTCATTCTCAGCCCGATCTACACTCAAGAGTACACGATCAATGAAGCGCTAAGGGGAAAGTAGAAATCCTGCTTCATACAAGTTGCCGAGTAAGCGATCAATGAAACCCTATGGTGAAAATCAAACTCCGGCATGATACAAGTTGCAAGATCACCCAGCTAGCCTATGATGGGTTGTCACTAGATAGGCTTAACTGTCAACTTTCCCATGGCTGCGACCTTCTCAGCCCGAGCTACACTCAAGAGTACACGATCAATGAAACCCTATGGGGAAAATCAAACTCCGACATGGTACAAGTTACAAGATCACCCAGCTAGCCTATGATGGGCTGTCACTAGATAGGCTTAACTGTCAACTTTCCCATGGCTGCGTCATTCTCAGCCCGATCTACACTCAAGAGTACACGATCAATGAAGCGCTAAGGGGAAAGTAGAAATCCTGCTTCATACAAGTTGCCGAGTGAGCGATCAATGAAACCCTATGGTGAAAATCAAACTCCGGCATGATACAAGTTGCAAGATCACCCAGCTAGCCTATGATGGGTTGTCACTAGATAGGCTTAACTGTCAACTTTCCCATGGCTGCGACCTTCTCAGCCCGAGCTACACTCAAGAGTACACGATCAATGAAACCCTATTGGGAAAATCAAACTCCGACATGGTACAAGTTGCAAGCTCACCCAGCTAGCCTATGATGGGCTGTCACTAGATAGGCTTAACTGTCAACTTTCCCATGGCTGCGTCATTCTCAGCCCGAGCTACACTCAAGAGTACACGATCAATGAAGCGCTAAGGGGAAAGTAGAAATCCTGCTTCATACAAAATGCCGAGTAAGCGATCAATGAAACCCTATGGTGAAAATCAAACTCCGGCATGATACAAGTTGCAAGATCACCCAGCTAGCCTATGATGGGTTGTCACTAGATAGGCTTAACTGTCAACTTTCCCATGGCTGCGACCTTCTCAGCCCGAGCTACACTCAAGAGTACACGATCAATGAAACCCTATGGGGAAAATCAAACTCCGACATGGTACAAGTTGCAAGCTCACCCAGCTAGCCTATGATGGGCTGTCACTAGATAGGCTTAACTGTCAACTTTCCCATGGCTGCGTCATTCTCAGCCCGAGCTACACTCAAGAGTACACGATCAATGAAGCGCTAAGGGGAAAGTAGAAATCCTGCTTCATACAAGTTGCCGAGTAAGCGATCAATGAAACCCTATGGTGAAAATCAAACTCCGGCATAATACAAGTTGCAAGATCACCCAGCTAGCCTATGATGGGTTGTCACTAGATAGGCTTAACTGTCAACTTTCCCATGGCTGCGACCTTCTCAGCCCGAGCTACACTCAAGAGTACACGATCAATGAAACCCTATGGGGAAAATCAAACTCCGACATGGTACAAGTTTCAAGATCACCCAGCTAGCCTATGATGGGCTGTCACTAGATAGGCTTAACTGTCAACTTTCCCATGGCTGCGTCATTCTCAGCCCGAGCTACACTCAAGAGTACACGATCAATGAAGCGCTAAGGGGAAAGTAGAAATCCTGCTTCATACAAGTTGCCGAATAAGCGATCAATGAAACCCTATGGTGAAAATCAAACTCCGGCATAATACAAGTTGCAAGATCACCCAGCTAGCCTATGATGGGTTGTCACTAGATAGGCTTAACTGTCAACTTTCCCATGGCTGCGACCTTCTCAGCCCGAGCTACACTCAAGAGTACACGATCAATGAAACCCTATGGGGAAAATCAAACTCCGACATGGTACAAGTTTCAAGATCACCCAGCTAGCCTATGATGGGCTGTCACTAGATAGGCTTAACTGTCAACTTTCCCATGGCTGCGTCATTCTCAGCCCGATCTACACTCAAGAGTACACGATCAATGAAGCGCTAAGGGGAAAGTAGAAATCCTGCTTGATACAAGTTGCCGAGTGAGCGATCAATGAAACCCTATGGTGAAAATCAAACTCCGGCATGATACAAGTTGCAAGATCACCCAGCTAGCCTATGATGGGTTGTCACTAGATAGGCTTAACTGTCAACTTTCCCATGGCTGCGACCTTCTCAGCCCGAGCTACACTCAAGAGTACACGATCAATGAAACCCTATGGGGAAAATCAAACTCCGACATGGTACAAGTTGCAAGCTCACCCAGCTAGCCTATGATGGGCTGTCACTAGATAGGCTTAACTGTCAACTTTCCCATGGCTGCGTCATTCTCAGCCCGAGCTACACTCAAGAGTACACGATCAATGAAGCGCTAAGGGGAAAGTAGAAATCCTGCTTCATACAAGTTGCCGAGTAAGCGATCAATGAAACCCTATGGTGAAAATCAAACTCCGGCATAATACAAGTTGCAAGATCACCCAGCTAGCCTATGATGGGTTGTCACTAGATAGGCTTAACTGTCAACTTTCCCATGGCTGCGACCTTCTCAGCCCGAGCTACACTCAAGAGTACACGATCAATGAAACCCTATGGGGAAAATCAAACTCCGACATGGTACAAGTTTCAAGATCACCCAGCTAGCCTATGATGGGCTGTCACTAGATAGGCTTAACTGTCAACTTTCCCATGGCTGCGTCATTCTCAGCCCGATCTACACTCAAGAGTACACGATCAATGAAGCGCTAAGGGGAAAGTAGAAATCCTGCTTGATACAAGTTGCCGAGTGAGCGATCAATGAAACCCTATGGTGAAAATCAAACTCCGGCATGATACAAGTTGCAAGATCACCCAGCTAGCCTATGATGGGTTGTCACTAGATAGGCTTAACTGTCAACTTTCCCATGGCTGCGACCTTCTCAGCCCGAGCTACACTCAAGAGTACACGATCAATGAAACCCTATGGGGAAAATCAAACTCCGACATGGTACAAGTTGCAAGCTCACCCAGCTAGCCTATGATGGGCTGTCACTAGATAGGCTTAACTGTCAACTTTCCCATGGCTGCGTCATTCTCAGCCCGAGCTACACTCAAGAGTACACGATCAATGAAGCGCTAAGGGGAAAGTAGAAATCCTGCTTCATACAAGTTGCCGAGTAAGCGATCAATGAAACCCTATGGTGAAAATCAAACTCCGGCATAATACAAGTTGCAAGATCACCCAGCTAGCCTATGATGGGTTGTCACTAGATAGGCTTAACTGTCAACTTTCCCATGGCTGCGACCTTCTCAGCCCGAGCTACACTCAAGAGTACACGATCAATGAAACCCTATGGGGAAAATCAAACTCCGACATGGTACAAGTTTCAAGATCACCCAGCTAGCCTATGATGGGCTGTCACTAGATAGGCTTAACTGTCAACTTTCCCATGGCTGCGTCATTCTCAGCCCGAGCTACACTCAAGAGTACACGATCAATGAAGCGCTAAGGGGAAAGTAGAAATCCTGCTTCATACAAGTTGCCGAGTAAGCGATCAATGAAACCCTATGGTGAAAATCAAACTCCGGCATAATACAAGTTGCAAGATCACCCAGCTAGCCTATGATGGGTTGTCACTAGATAGGCTTAACTGTCAACTTTCCCATGGCTGCGACCTTCTCAGCCCGAGCTACACTCAAGAGTACACGATCAATGAAACCCTATGGGGAAAATCAAACTCCGACATGGTACAAGTTTCAAGATCACCCAGCTAGCCTATGATGGGCTGTCACTAGATAGGCTTAACTGTCAACTTTCCCATGGCTGCGTCATTCTCAGCCCGATCTACACTCAAGAGTACACGATCAATGAAGCGCTAAGGGGAAAGTAGAAATCCTGCTTCATACAAGTTGCCGAGTAAGCGATCAATGAAACCCTATGGTGAAAATCAAACTCCGGCATGATACAAGTTGCAAGATCACCCAGCTAGCCTATGATGGGTTGTCACTAGATAGGCTTAACTGTCAACTTTCCCATGGCTGCGACCTTCTCAGCCCGAGCTACACTCAAGAGTACACGATCAATGAAACCCTATGGGGAAAATCAAACTCCGACATGGTACAAGTTACAAGATCACCCAGCTAGCCTATGATGGGCTGTTACTAGATAGGCTTAACTGTCAACTTTCCCATGGCTGCGTCATTCTCAGCCCGATCTACACTCAAGAGTACACGATCAATGAAGCGCTAAGGGGAAAGTAGAAATCCTGCTTCATACAAGTTGCCGAGTGAGCGATCAATGAAACCCTATGGTGAAAATCAAACTCCGGCATGATACAAGTTGCAAGATCACCCAGCTAGCCTATGATGGGTTGTCACTAGATAGGCTTAACTGTCAACTTTCCCATGGCTGCGACCTTCTCAGCCCGAGCTACACTCAAGAGTACACGATCAATGAAACCCTATGGGGAAAATCAAACTCCGACATGGTACAAGTTGCAAGCTCACCCAGCTAGCCTATGATGGGCTGTCACTAGATAGGCTTAACTGTCAACTTTCCCATGGCTGCGTCATTCTCAGCCCGAGCTACACTCAAGAGTACACGATCAATGAAGCGCTAAGGGGAAAGTAGAAATCCTGCTTCATACAAAATGCCGAGTAAGCAATCAATGAAACCCTATGGTGAAAATCAAACTCCGGCATGATACAAGTTGCAAGATCACCCAGCTAGCCTATGATGGGTTGTCACTAGATAGGCTTAACTGTCAACTTTCCCATGGCTGCGACCTTCTCAGCCCGAGCTACACTCAAGAGTACACAATCAATGAAACCCTATGGGGAAAATCAAACTCCGACATGGTACAAGTTGCAAGCTCACCCAGCTAGCCTATGATGTGCCGTCACTAGATAGGCTTAACTGTCAACTTTCCCATGGCTGCGTCATTCTCAGCCCGATCTACACTCAAGAGTACACGATCAATGAAGCGCTAAGGGGAAAGTAGAAATCCTGCTTCATACAAGTTGCCGAGTAAGCGATCAATGAAACCCTATGGTGAAAATCAAACTCCGGCATGATACAAGTTGCAAGATCACCCAGCTAGCCTATGATGGGTTGTCACTAGATAGGCTTAACTGTCAACTTTCCCATGGCTGCGACCTTCTCAGCCCGAGCTACACTCAAGAGTACACGATCAATGAAACCCTATGGGGAAAATCAAACTCCGACATGGTACAAGTTGCAAGCTCACCCAGCTAGCCTATGATGGGCTGTCACTAGATAGGCTTAACTGTCAACTTTCCCATGGCTGCGTCATTCTCAGCCCGAGCTACACTCAAGAGTACACGATCAATGAAGCGCTAAGGGGAAAGTAGAAATCCTGCTTCATACAAGTTGCCGAGTGAGCGATCAATGAAACCCTATGGTGAAAATCAAACTCCGGCATGATACAAGTTGCAAGATCACCCAGCTAGCCTATGATGGGTTGTCACTAGATAGGCTTAACTGTTAACTTTCCCATGGCTGCGACCTTCTCAGCCCGAGCTACACTCAAGAGTACACGATCAATGAAACCCTATGGGGAAAATCAAACTCCGACATGGTACAAGTTGCAAGCTCACCCAGCTAGCCTATGATGGGCTGTCACTAGATAGGCTTATCTGTCAACTTTCCCATGGCTGCGTCATTCTCAGCCCGAGCTACACTCAAGAGTACACGATCAATGAAGCGCTAAGGGGAAAGTAGAAATCCTGCTTGATACAAGTTGCCGAGTGAGCGATCAATGAAACCCTATGGTGAAAATCAAACTCCGGCATGATACAAGTTGCAAGATCACCCAGCTAGCCTATGATGGGTTGTCACTAGATAGGCTTAACTGTCAACTTTCCCATGGCTGCGACCTTCTCAGCCCGAGCTACACTCAAGAGTACACGATCAATGAAACCCTATGGGGAAAATCAAACTCCGACATGGTACAAGTTGCAAGCTCACCCAGCTAGCCTATGATGGGCTGTCACTAGATAGGCTTAACTGTCAACTTTCCCATGGCTGCGTCATTCTCAGCCCGATCTACACTCAAGAGTACACGATCAATGAAGCGCTAAGGGGAAAGTAGAAATCCTGCTTCATACAAGTTGCCGAGTAAGCGATCAATGAAACCCTATGGTGAAAATCAAACTCCGGCATGATACAAGTTGCAAGATCACCCAGCTAGCCTATGATGGGTTGTCACTAGATAGGCTTAACTGTCAACTTTCCCATGGCTGCGACCTTCTCAGCCCGAGCTACACTCAAGAGTACACGATCAATGAAACCCTATGGGGAAAATCAAACTCCGACATGGTACAAGTTACAAGATCACCCAGCTAGCCTATGATGGGCTGTCACTAGATAGGCTTAACTGTCAACTTTCCCATGGCTGCGTCATTCTCAGCCCGATCTACACTCAAGAGTACACGATCAATGAAGCGCTAAGGGGAAAGTAGAAATCCTGCTTCATACAAGTTGCCGAGTGAGCGATCAATGAAACCCTATGGTGAAAATCAAACTCCGGCATGATACAAGTTGCAAGATCACCCAGCTAGCCTATGATGGGTTGTCACTAGATAGGCTTAACTGTCAACTTTCCCATGGCTGCGACCTTCTCAGCCCGAGCTACACTCAAGAGTACACGATCAATGAAACCCTATTGGGAAAATCAAACTCCGACATGGTACAAGTTGCAAGCTCACCCAGCTAGCCTATGATGGGCTGTCACTAGATAGGCTTAACTGTCAACTTTCCCATGGCTGCGTCATTCTCAGCCCGAGCTACACTCAAGAGTACACGATCAATGAAGCGCTAAGGGGAAAGTAGAAATCCTGCTTCATACAAAATGCCGAGTAAGCGATCAATGAAACCCTATGGTGAAAATCAAACTCCGGCATGATACAAGTTGCAAGATCACCCAGCTAGCCTATGATGGGTTGTCACTAGATAGGCTTAACTGTCAACTTTCCCATTGCTGCGACCTTCTCAGCCCGAGCTACACTCAAGAGTACACGATCAATGAAACCCTATGGGGAAAATCAAACTCCGACATGGTACAAGTTGCAAGCTCACCCAGCTAGCCTATGATGGGCTGTCACTAGATAGGCTTAACTGTCAACTTTCCCATGGCTGCGTCATTCTCAGCCCGAGCTACACTCAAGAGTACACGATCAATGAAGCGCTAAGGGGAAAGTAGAAATCCTGCTTCATACAAGTTGCCGAGTAAGCGATCAATGAAACCCTATGGTGAAAATCAAACTCCGGCATAATACAAGTTGCAAGATCACCCAGCTAGCCTATGATGGGTTGTCACTAGATAGGCTTAACTGTCAACTTTCCCATGGCTGCGACCTTCTCAGCCCGAGCTACACTCAAGAGTACACGATCAATGAAACCCTATGGGGAAAATCAAACTCCGACATGGTACAAGTTTCAAGATCACCCAGCTAGCCTATGATGGGCTGTCACTAGATAGGCTTAACTGTCAACTTTCCCATGGCTGCGTCATTCTCAGCCCGATCTACACTCAAGAGTACACGATCAATGAAGCGCTAAGGGGAAAGTAGAAATCCTGCTTGATACAAGTTGCCGAGTGAGCGATCAATGAAACCCTATGGTGAAAATCAAACTCCGGCATGATACAAGTTGCAAGATCACCCAGCTAGCCTATGATGGGTTGTCACTAGATAGGCTTAACTGTCAACTTTCCCATGGCTGCGACCTTCTCAGCCCGAGCTACACTCAAGAGTACACGATCAATGAAACCCTATGGGGAAAATCAAACTCCGACATGGTACAAGTTGCAAGCTCACCCAGCTAGCCTATGATGGGCTGTCACTAGATAGGCTTAACTGTCAACTTTCCCATGGCTGCGTCATTCTCAGCCCGAGCTACACTCAAGAGTACACGATCAATGAAGCGCTAAGGGGAAAGTAGAAATCCTGCTTCATACAAGTTGCCGAGTAAGCGATCAATGAAACCCTATGGTGAAAATCAAACTCCGGCATAATACAAGTTGCAAGATCACCCAGCTAGCCTATGATGGGTTGTCACTAGATAGGCTTAACTGTCAACTTTCCCATGGCTGCGACCTTCTCAGCCCGAGCTACACTCAAGAGTACACGATCAATGAAACCCTATGGGGAAAATCAAACTCCGACATGGTACAAGTTTCAAGATCACCCAGCTAGCCTATGATGGGCTGTCACTAGATAGGCTTAACTGTCAACTTTCCCATGGCTGCGTCATTCTCAGCCCGATCTACACTCAAGAGTACACGATCAATGAAGCGCTAAGGGGAAAGTAGAAATCCTGCTTGATACAAGTTGCCGAGTGAGCGATCAATGAAACCCTATGGTGAAAATCAAACTCCGGCATGATACAAGTTGCAAGATCACCCAGCTAGCCTATGATGGGTTGTCACTAGATAGGCTTAACTGTCAACTTTCCCATGGCTGCGACCTTCTCAGCCCGAGCTACACTCAAGAGTACACGATCAATGAAACCCTATGGGGAAAATCAAACTCCGACATGGTACAAGTTGCAAGCTCACCCAGCTAGCCTATGATGGGCTGTCACTAGATAGGCTTAACTGTCAACTTTCCCATGGCTGCGTCATTCTCAGCCCGAGCTACACTCAAGAGTACACGATCAATGAAGCGCTAAGGGGAAAGTAGAAATCCTGCTTCATACAAGTTGCCGAGTAAGCGATCAATGAAACCCTATGGTGAAAATCAAACTCCGGCATAATACAAGTTGCAAGATCACCCAGCTAGCCTATGATGGGTTGTCACTAGATAGGCTTAACTGTCAACTTTCCCATGGCTGCGACCTTCTCAGCCCGAGCTACACTCAAGAGTACACGATCAATGAAACCCTATGGGGAAAATCAAACTCCGACATGGTACAAGTTTCAAGATCACCCAGCTAGCCTATGATGGGCTGTCACTAGATAGGCTTAACTGTCAACTTTCCCATGGCTGCGTCATTCTCAGCCCGAGCTACACTCAAGAGTACACGATCAATGAAGCGCTAAGGGGAAAGTAGAAATCCTGCTTCATACAAGTTGCCGAATAAGCGATCAATGAAACCCTATGGTGAAAATCAAACTCCGGCATAATACAAGTTGCAAGATCACCCAGCTAGCCTATGATGGGTTGTCACTAGATAGGCTTAACTGTCAACTTTCCCATGGCTGCGACCTTCTCAGCCCGAGCTACACTCAAGAGTACACGATCAATGAAACCCTATGGGGAAAATCAAACTCCGACATGGTACAAGTTTCAAGATCACCCAGCTAGCCTATGATGGGCTGTCACTAGATAGGCTTAACTGTCAACTTTCCCATGGCTGCGTCATTCTCAGCCCGATCTACACTCAAGAGTACACGATCAATGAAGCGCTAAGGGGAAAGTAGAAATCCTGCTTGATACAAGTTGCCGAGTGAGCGATCAATGAAACCCTATGGTGAAAATCAAACTCCGGCATGATACAAGTTGCAAGATCACCCAGCTAGCCTATGATGGGTTGTCACTAGATAGGCTTAACTGTCAACTTTCCCATGGCTGCGACCTTCTCAGCCCGAGCTACACTCAAGAGTACACGATCAATGAAACCCTATGGGGAAAATCAAACTCCGACATGGTACAAGTTGCAAGCTCACCCAGCTAGCCTATGATGGGCTGTCACTAGATAGGCTTAACTGTCAACTTTCCCATGGCTGCGTCATTCTCAGCCCGAGCTACACTCAAGAGTACACGATCAATGAAGCGCTAAGGGGAAAGTAGAAATCCTGCTTCATACAAGTTGCCGAGTAAGCGATCAATGAAACCCTATGGTGAAAATCAAACTCCGGCATAATACAAGTTGCAAGATCACCCAGCTAGCCTATGATGGGTTGTCACTAGATAGGCTTAACTGTCAACTTTCCCATGGCTGCGACCTTCTCAGCCCGAGCTACACTCAAGAGTACACGATCAATGAAACCCTATGGGGAAAATCAAACTCCGACATGGTACAAGTTTCAAGATCACCCAGCTAGCCTATGATGGGCTGTCACTAGATAGGCTTAACTGTCAACTTTCCCATGGCTGCGTCATTCTCAGCCCGATCTACACTCAAGAGTACACGATCAATGAAGCGCTAAGGGGAAAGTAGAAATCCTGCTTCATACAAGTTGCCGAGTAAGCGATCAATGAAACCCTATGGTGAAAATCAAACTCCGGCATGATACAAGTTGCAAGATCACCCAGCTAGCCTATGATGGGTTGTCACTAGATAGGCTTAACTGTCAACTTTCCCATGGCTGCGACCTTCTCAGCCCGAGCTACACTCAAGAGTACACGATCAATGAAACCCTATGGGGAAAATCAAACTCCGACATGGTACAAGTTACAAGATCACCCAGCTAGCCTATGATGGGCTGTTACTAGATAGGCTTAACTGTCAACTTTCCCATGGCTGCGTCATTCTCAGCCCGATCTACACTCAAGAGTACACGATCAATGAAGCGCTAAGGGGAAAGTAGAAATCCTGCTTCATACAAGTTGCCGAGTGAGCGATCAATGAAACCCTATGGTGAAAATCAAACTCCGGCATGATACAAGTTGCAAGATCACCCAGCTAGCCTATGATGGGTTGTCACTAGATAGGCTTAACTGTCAACTTTCCCATGGCTGCGACCTTCTCAGCCCGAGCTACACTCAAGAGTACACGATCAATGAAACCCTATGGGGAAAA
The DNA here is from genome assembly GCF_031893055.1 of Leptodactylus fuscus. Classification (NCBI taxonomy): domain Eukaryota; kingdom Metazoa; phylum Chordata; class Amphibia; order Anura; family Leptodactylidae; genus Leptodactylus; species Leptodactylus fuscus. The sequence goes on from NW_027440536.1 coordinate 30,558, forward strand.
TCAAACTCCGACATGGTACAAGTTGCAAGCTCACCCAGCTAGCCTATGATGGGCTGTCACTAGATAGGCTTAACTGTCAACTTTCCCATGGCTGCGTCATTCTCAGCCCGAGCTACACTCAAGAGTACACGATCAATGAAGCGCTAAGGGGAAAGTAGAAATCCTGCTTCATACAAGTTGCCGAGTAAGCGATCAATGAAACCCTATGGTGAAAATCAAACTCCGGCATAATACAAGTTGCAAGATCACCCAGCTAGCCTATGATGGGTTGTCACTAGATAGGCTTAACTGTCAACTTTCCCATGGCTGCGACCTTCTCAGCCCGAGCTACACTCAAGAGTACACGATCAATGAAACCCTATGGGGAAAATCAAACTCCGACATGGTACAAGTTTCAAGATCACCCAGCTAGCCTATGATGGGCTGTCACTAGATAGGCTTAACTGTCAACTTTCCCATGGCTGCGTCATTCTCAGCCCGATCTACACTCAAGAGTACACGATCAATGAAGCGCTAAGGGGAAAGTAGAAATCCTGCTTGATACAAGTTGCCGAGTGAGCGATCAATGAAACCCTATGGTGAAAATCAAACTCCGGCATGATACAAGTTGCAAGATCACCCAGCTAGCCTATGATGGGTTGTCACTAGATAGGCTTAACTGTCAACTTTCCCATGGCTGCGACCTTCTCAGCCCGAGCTACACTCAAGAGTACACGATCAATGAAACCCTATGGGGAAAATCAAACTCCGACATGGTACAAGTTGCAAGCTCACCCAGCTAGCCTATGATGGGCTGTCACTAGATAGGCTTAACTGTCAACTTTCCCATGGCTGCGTCATTCTCAGCCCGAGCTACACTCAAGAGTACACGATCAATGAAGCGCTAAGGGGAAAGTAGAAATCCTGCTTCATACAAGTTGCCGAGTAAGCGATCAATGAAACCCTATGGTGAAAATCAAACTCCGGCATAATACAAGTTGCAAGATCACCCAGCTAGCCTATGATGGGTTGTCACTAGATAGGCTTAACTGTCAACTTTCCCATGGCTGCGACCTTCTCAGCCCGAGCTACACTCAAGAGTACACGATCAATGAAACCCTATGGGGAAAATCAAACTCCGACATGGTACAAGTTTCAAGATCACCCAGCTAGCCTATGATGGGCTGTCACTAGATAGGCTTAACTGTCAACTTTCCCATGGCTGCGTCATTCTCAGCCCGATCTACACTCAAGAGTACACGATCAATGAAGCGCTAAGGGGAAAGTAGAAATCCTGCTTCATACAAGTTGCCGAGTAAGCGATCAATGAAACCCTATGGTGAAAATCAAACTCCGGCATGATACAAGTTGCAAGATCACCCAGCTAGCCTATGATGGGTTGTCACTAGATAGGCTTAACTGTCAACTTTCCCATGGCTGCGACCTTCTCAGCCCGAGCTACACTCAAGAGTACACGATCAATGAAACCCTATGGGGAAAATCAAACTCCGACATGGTACAAGTTACAAGATCACCCAGCTAGCCTATGATGGGCTGTTACTAGATAGGCTTAACTGTCAACTTTCCCATGGCTGCGTCATTCTCAGCCCGATCTACACTCAAGAGTACACGATCAATGAAGCGCTAAGGGGAAAGTAGAAATCCTGCTTCATACAAGTTGCCGAGTGAGCGATCAATGAAACCCTATGGTGAAAATCAAACTCCGGCATGATACAAGTTGCAAGATCACCCAGCTAGCCTATGATGGGTTGTCACTAGATAGGCTTAACTGTCAACTTTCCCATGGCTGCGACCTTCTCAGCCCGAGCTACACTCAAGAGTACACGATCAATGAAACCCTATGGGGAAAATCAAACTCCGACATGGTACAAGTTGCAAGCTCACCCAGCTAGCCTATGATGGGCTGTCACTAGATAGGCTTAACTGTCAACTTTCCCATGGCTGCGTCATTCTCAGCCCGAGCTACACTCAAGAGTACACGATCAATGAAGCGCTAAGGGGAAAGTAGAAATCCTGCTTCATACAAAATGCCGAGTAAGCAATCAATGAAACCCTATGGTGAAAATCAAACTCCGGCATGATACAAGTTGCAAGATCACCCAGCTAGCCTATGATGGGTTGTCACTAGATAGGCTTAACTGTCAACTTTCCCATGGCTGCGACCTTCTCAGCCCGAGCTACACTCAAGAGTACACAATCAATGAAACCCTATGGGGAAAATCAAACTCCGACATGGTACAAGTTGCAAGCTCACCCAGCTAGCCTATGATGTGCTGTCACTAGATAGGCTTAACTGTCAACTTTCCCATGGCTGCGTCATTCTCAGCCCGATCTACACTCAAGAGTACACGATCAATGAAGCGCTAAGGGGAAAGTAGAAATCCTGCTTCATACAAGTTGCCGAGTAAGCGATCAATGAAACCCTATGGTGAAAATCAAACTCCGGCATGATACAAGTTGCAAGATCACCCAGCTAGCCTATGATGGGTTGTCACTAGATAGGCTTAACTGTCAACTTTCCCATGGCTGCGACCTTCTCAGCCCGAGCTACACTCAAGAGTACACGATCAATGAAACCATATGGGGAAAATCAAACTCCGACATGGTACAAGTTGCAAGCTCACCCAGCTAGCCTATGATGGGCTGTCACTAGATAGGCTTAACTGTCAACTTTCCCATGGCTGCGTCATTCTCAGCCCGAGCTACACTCAAGAGTACACGATCAATGAAGCGCTAAGGGGAAAGTAGAAATCCTGCTTCATACAAGTTGCCGAGTGAGCGATCAATGAAACCCTATGGTGAAAATCAAACTCCGGCATGATACAAGTTGCAAGATCACCCAGCTAGCCTATGATGGGTTGTCACTAGATAGGCTTAACTGTTAACTTTCCCATGGCTGCGACCTTCTCAGCCCGAGCTACACTCAAGAGTACACGATCAATGAAACCCTATGGGGAAAATCAAACTCCGACATGGTACAAGTTGCAAGCTCACCCAGCTAGCCTATGATGGGCTGTCACTAGATAGGCTTATCTGTCAACTTTCCCATGGCTGCGTCATTCTCAGCCCGAGCTACACTCAAGAGTACACGATCAATGAAGCGCTAAGGGGAAAGTAGAAATCCTGCTTGATACAAGTTGCCGAGTGAGCGATCAATGAAACCCTATGGTAAAAATCAAACTCCGGCATGATACAAGTTGCAAGATCACCCAGCTAGCCTATGATGGGTTGTCACTAGATAGGCTTAACTGTCAACTTTCCCATGGCTGCGACCTTCTCAGCCCGAGCTACACTCAAGAGTACACGATCAATGAAACCCTATGGGGAAAATCAAACTCCGACATGGTACAAGTTGCAAGCTCACCCAGCTAGCCTATGATGGGCTGTCACTAGATAGGCTTAACTGTCAACTTTCCCATGGCTGCGTCATTCTCAGCCCGATCTACACTCAAGAGTACACGATCAATGAAGCGCTAAGGGGAAAGTAGAAATCCTGCTTCATACAAGTTGCCGAGTAAGCGATCAATGAAACCCTATGGTGAAAATCAAACTCCGGCATGATACAAGTTGCAAGATCACCCAGCTAGCCTATGATGGGTTGTCACTAGATAGGCTTAACTGTCAACTTTCCCATGGCTGCGACCTTCTCAGCCCGAGCTACACTCAAGAGTACACGATCAATGAAACCCTATGGGGAAAATCAAACTCCGACATGGTACAAGTTGCAAGCTCACCCAGCTAGCCTATGATGGGCTGTCACTAGATAGGCTTAACTGTCAACTTTCCCATGGCTGCGTCATTCTCAGCCCGAGCTACACTCAAGAGTACACGATCAATGAAACCCTATGGGGAAAATCAAACTCCGACATGGTACAAGTTGCAAGATCACCCAGCTAGCCTATGATGGGCTGTCACTAGATAGGCTTAACTGTCAACTTTCCCATGGCTGCGTCATTCTCAGCCCGATCTACACTCAAGAGTACACGATCAATGAAGCGCTAAGGGGAAAGTAGAAATCCTGCTTCATACAAGTTGCCGAGTAAGCGATCAATGAAACCCTATGGTGAAAATCAAACTCCGGCATGATACAAGTTGCAAGATCACCCAGCTAGCCTATGATGGGTTGTCACTAGATAGGCTTAACTGTCAACTTTCCCATGGCTGCGACCTTCTCAGCCCGAGCTACACTCAAGAGTACACGATCAATGAAACCCTATGGGGAAAATCAAACTCCGACATGGTACAAGTTACAAGATCACCCAGCTAGCCTATGATGGGCTGTCTCTAGATAGGCTTAACTGTCAACTTTCCCATGGCTGCGTCATTCTCAGCCCGATCTACACTCAAGAGTACACGATCAATGAAGCGCTAAGGGGAAAGTAGAAATCCTGCTTCATACAAGTTGCCGAGTAAGCGATCAATGAAACCCTATGGTGAAAATCAAACTCCGGCATGATACAAGTTGCAAGATCACCCAGCTAGCCTATGATGGGTTGTCACTAGATAGGCTTAACTGTCAACTTTCCCATGGCTGCGACCTTCTCAGCCCGAGCTACACTCAAGAGTACACGATCAATGAAACCCTATGGGGAAAATCAAACTCCGACATGGTACAAGTTACAAGATCACCCAGCTAGCCTATGATGGGCTGTTACTAGATAGGCTTAACTGTCAACTTTCCCATGGCTGCGTCATTCTCAGCCCGATCTACACTCAAGAGTACACGATCAATGAAGCGCTAAGGGGAAAGTAGAAATCCTGCTTCATACAAGTTGCCGAGTGAGCGATCAATGAAACCCTATGGTGAAAATCAAACTCCGGCATGATACAAGTTGCAAGATCACCCAGCTAGCCTATGATGGGTTGTCACTAGATAGGCTTAACTGTCAACTTTCCCATGGCTGCGACCTTCTCAGCCCGAGCTACACTCAAGAGTACACAATCAATGAAACCCTATGGGGAAAATCAAACTCCGACATGGTACAAGTTGCAAGCTCACCCAGCTAGCCTATGATGTGCTGTCACTAGATAGGCTTAACTGTCAACTTTCCCATGGCTGCGTCATTCTCAGCCCGATCTACACTCAAGAGTACACGATCAATGAAGCGCTAAGGGGAAAGTAGAAATCCTGCTTCATACAAGTTGCCGAGTAAGCGATCAATGAAACCCTATGGTGAAAATCAAACTCCGGCATGATACAAGTTGCAAGATCACCCAGCTAGCCTATGATGGGTTGTCACTAGATAGGCTTAACTGTTAACTTTCCCATGGCTGCGACCTTCTCAGCCCGAGCTACACTCAAGAGTACACGATCAATGAAACCCTATGGGGAAAATCAAACTCCGACATGGTACAAGTTGCAAGCTCACCCAGCTAGCCTATGATGGGCTGTCACTAGATAGGCTTATCTGTCAACTTTCCCATGGCTGCGTCATTCTCAGCCCGAGCTACACTCAAGAGTACACGATCAATGAAGCGCTAAGGGGAAAGTAGAAATCCTGCTTGATACAAGTTGCCGAGTGAGCGATCAATGAAACCCTATGGTGAAAATCAAACTCCGGCATGATACAAGTTGCAAGATCACCCAGCTAGCCTATGATGGGTTGTCACTAGATAGGCTTAACTGTCAACTTTCCCATGGCTGCGACCTTCTCAGCCCGAGCTACACTCAAGAGTACACGATCAATGAAACCCTATGGGGAAAATCAAACTCCGACATGGTACAAGTTGCAAGCTCACCCAGCTAGCCTATGATGGGCTGTCACTAGATAGGCTTAACTGTCAACTTTCCCATGGCTGCGTCATTCTCAGCCCGATCTACACTCAAGAGTACACGATCAATGAAGCGCTAAGGGGAAAGTAGAAATCCTGCTTCATACAAGTTGCCGAGTAAGCGATCAATGAAACCCTATGGTGAAAATCAAACTCCGGCATGATACAAGTTGCAAGATCACCCAGCTAGCCTATGATGGGTTGTCACTAGATAGGCTTAACTGTCAACTTTCCCATGGCTGCGACCTTCTCAGCCCGAGCTACACTCAAGAGTACACGATCAATGAAACCCTATGGGGAAAATCAAACTCCGACATGGTACAAGTTGCAAGCTCACCCAGCTAGCCTATGATGGGCTGTCACTAGATAGGCTTAACTGTCAACTTTCCCATGGCTGCGTCATTCTCAGCCCGAGCTACACTCAAGAGTACACGATCAATGAAACCCTATGGGGAAAATCAAACTCCGACATGGTACAAGTTGCAAGATCACCCAGCTAGCCTATGATGGGCTGTCACTAGATAGGCTTAACTGTCAACTTTCCCATGGCTGCGTCATTCTCAGCCCGAGCTACACTCAAGAGTACACGATCAATGAAGCGCTAAGGGGAAAGTAGAAATCCTGCTTGATACAAGTTGCCGAGTGAGCGATCAATGAAACCCTATGGTGAAAATCAAACTCCGGCATGATACAAGTTGCAAGATCACCCAGCTAGCCTATGATGGGTTGTCACTAGATAGGCTTAACTGTCAACTTTCCCATGGCTGCGACCTTCTCAGCCCGAGCTACACTCAAGAGTACACGATCAATGAAACCCTATGGGGAAAATCAAACTCCGACATGGTACAAGTTGCAAGATCACCCAGCTAGCCTATGATGGGCTGTCACTAGATAGGCTTAACTGTCAACTTTCCCATGGCTGCGTCATTCTCAGTCCGATCTACACTCAAGAGTACACGATCAATGAAGCGCTAAGGGGAAAGTAGAAATCCTGCTTCATACAAGTTGCCGAGTAAGCGATCAATGAAACCCTATGGTGAAAATCAAACTCCGGCATGATACAAGTTGCAAGATCACCCAGCTAGCCTATGATGGGTTGTCACTAGATAGGCTTAACTGTCAACTTTCCCATGGCTGCGACCTTCTCAGCCCGAGCTACACTCAAGAGTATACGATCAATGAAACCCTATGGGGAAAATCAAACTCCGACATGGTACAAGTTACAAGATCACCCAGCTAGCCTATGATGGGCTGTCACTAGATAGGCTTAACTGTCAACTTTCCCATGGCTGCGTCATTCTCAGCCCGATCTACACTCAAGAGTACACGATCAATGAAGCGCTAAGGGGAAAGTAGAAATCCTGCTTCATACAAGTTGCCGAGTAAGCGATCAATGAAACCCTATGGTGAAAATCAAACTCCGGCATGATACAAGTTGCAAGATCACCCAGCTAGCCTATGATGGGTTGTCACTAGATAGGCTTAACTGTCAACTTTCCCATGGCTGCGACCTTCTCAGCCCGAGCTACACTCAAGAGTACACGATCAATGAAACCCTATGGGGAAAATCAAACTCCGACATGGTACAAGTTACAAGATCACCCAGCTAGCCTATGATGGGCTGTCACTAGATAGGCTTAACTGTCAACTTTCCCATGGTTGCGTCATTCTCAGCCCGATCTACACTCAAGAGTACACGATCAATGAAGCGCTAAGGGGAAAGTAGAAATCCTGCTTCATACAAGTTGCCGAGTGAGCGATCAATGAAACCCTATGGTGAAAATCAAACTCCGGCATGATACAAGTTGCAAGATCACCCAGCTAGCCTATGATGGGTTGTCACTAGATAGGCTTAACTGTCAACTTTCCCATGGCTGCGACCTTCTCAGCCCGAGCTACACTCAAGAGTACACGATCAATGAAACCCTATGGGGAAAATCAAACTCCGACATGGTACAAGTTGCAAGCTCACCCAGCTAGCCTATGATGGGCTGTCACTAGATAGGCTTAACTGTCAACTTTCCCATGGCTGCGTCATTCTCAGCCCGAGCTACACTCAAGAGTACACGATCAATGAAGCGCTAAGGGGAAAGTAGAAATCCTGCTTCATAAAAAATGCCGAGTAAGCGATCAATGAAACCCTATGGTGAAAATCAAACTCCGGCATGATACAAGTTGCAAGATCACCCAGCTAGCCTATGATGGGTTGTCACTAGATAGGCTTAACTGTGAACTTTCCCATGGCTGCGACCTTCTCAGCCCGAGCTACACTCAAGAGTACACAATCAATGAAACCCTATGGGGAAAATCAAACTCCGACATGGTACAAGTTGCAAGATCACCCAGCTAGCCTATGATGGGCTGTCACTAGATAGGCTTAACTGTCAACTTTCCCATGGCTGCGTCATTCTCAGCCCGATCTACACTCAAGAGTACACGATCAATGAAGCGCTAAGGGGAAAGTAGAAATCCTGCTTCATACAAGTTGCCGAGTAAGCGATCAATGAAACCCTATGGTGAAAATCAAACTCCGGCATGATACAAGTTGCAAGATCACCCAGCTAGCCTATGATGGGTTGTCACTAGATAGGCTTAACTGTCAACTTTCCCATGGCTGCGACCTTCTCAGCCCGAGCTACACTCAAGAGTATACGATCAATGAAACCCTATGGGGAAAATCAAACTCCGACATGGTACAAGTTACAAGATCACCCAGCTAGCCTATGATGGGCTGTCACTAGATAGGCTTAACTGTCAACTTTCCCATGGCTGCGTCATTCTCAGCCCGATCTACACTCAAGAGTACACGATCAATGAAGCGCTAAGGGGAAAGTAGAAATCCTGCTTCATACAAGTTGCCGAGTAAGCGATCAATGAAACCCTATGGTGAAAATCAAACTCCGGCATGATACAAGTTGCAAGATCACCCAGCTAGCCTATGATGGGTTGTCACTAGATAGGCTTAACTGTCAACTTTCCCATGGCTGCGACCTTCTCAGCCCGAGCTACACTCAAGAGTACACGATCAATGAAACCCTATGGGGAAAATCAAACTCCGACATGGTACAAGTTACAAGATCACCCAGCTAGCCTATGATGGGCTGTCTCTAGATAAGCTTAACTGTCAACTTTCCCATGGCTGCGTCATTCTCAGCCCGATCTACACTCAAGAGTACACGATCAATGAAGCGCTAAGGGGAAAGTAGAAATCCTGCTTCATACAAGTTGCCGAGTAAGCGATCAATGAAACCCTATGGTGAAAATCAAACTCCGGCATGATACAAGTTGCAAGATCACCCAGCTAGCCTATGATGGGTTGTCACTAGATAGGCTTAACTGTCAACTTTCCCATGGCTGCGACCTTCTCAGCCCGAGCTACACTCAAGAGTACACGATCAATGAAACCCTATGGGGAAAATCAAACTCCGACATGGTACAAGTTGCAAGCTCACCCAGCTAGCCTATGATGGGCTGTCACTAGATAGGCTTAACTGTCAACTTTCCCATGGCTGCGTCATTCTCAGCCCGAGCTACACTCAAGAGTACACGATCAATGAAGCGCTAAGGGGAAAGTAGAAATCCTGCTTCATACAAGTTGCCGAGTAAGCGATCAATGAAACCCTATGGTGAAAATCAAACTCCGGCATAATACAAGTTGCAAGATCACCCAGCTAGCCTATGATGGGTTGTCACTAGATAGGCTTAACTGTCAACTTTCCCATGGCTGCGACCTTCTCAGCCCGAGCTACACTCAAGAGTACACGATCAATGAAACCCTATGGGGAAAATCAAACTCCGACATGGTACAAGTTTCAAGATCACCCAGCTAGCCTATGATGGGCTGTCACTAGATAGGCTTAACTGTCAACTTTCCCATGGCTGCGTCATTCTCAGCCCGATCTACACTCAAGAGTACACGATCAATGAAGCGCTAAGGGGAAAGTAGAAATCCTGCTTCATACAAGTTGCCGAGTAAGCGATCAATGAAACCCTATGGTGAAAATCAAACTCCGGCATGATACAAGTTGCAAGATCACCCAGCTAGCCTATGATGGGTTGTCACTAGATAGGCTTAACTGTCAACTTTCCCATGGCTGCGACCTTCTCAGCCCGAGCTACACTCAAGAGTACACGATCAATGAAACCCTATGGGGAAAATCAAACTCCGACATGGTACAAGTTACAAGATCACCCAGCTAGCCTATGATGGGCTGTTACTAGATAGGCTTAACTGTCAACTTTCCCATGGCTGCGTCATTCTCAGCCCGATCTACACTCAAGAGTACACGATCAATGAAGCGCTAAGGGGAAAGTAGAAATCCTGCTTCATACAAGTTGCCGAGTGAGCGATCAATGAAACCCTATGGTGAAAATCAAACTCCGGCATGATACAAGTTGCAAGATCACCCAGCTAGCCTATGATGGGTTGTCACTAGATAGGCTTAACTGTCAACTTTCCCATGGCTGCGACCTTCTCAGCCCGAGCTACACTCAAGAGTACACGATCAATGAAACCCTATGGGGAAAATCAAACTCCGACATGGTACAAGTTGCAAGCTCACCCAGCTAGCCTATGATGGGCTGTCACTAGATAGGCTTAACTGTCAACTTTCCCATGGCTGCGTCATTCTCAGCCCGAGCTACACTCAAGAGTACACGATCAATGAAGCGCTAAGGGGAAAGTAGAAATCCTGCTTCATACAAAATGCCGAGTAAGCAATCAATGAAACCCTATGGTGAAAATCAAACTCCGGCATGATACAAGTTGCAAGATCACCCAGCTAGCCTATGATGGGTTGTCACTAGATAGGCTTAACTGTCAACTTTCCCATGGCTGCGACCTTCTCAGCCCGAGCTACACTCAAGAGTACACAATCAATGAAACCCTATGGGGAAAATCAAACTCCGACATGGTACAAGTTGCAAGCTCACCCAGCTAGCCTATGATGTGCTGTCACTAGATAGGCTTAACTGTCAACTTTCCCATGGCTGCGTCATTCTCAGCCCGATCTACACTCAAGAGTACACGATCAATGAAGCGCTAAGGGGAAAGTAGAAACCCTGCTTCATACAAGTTGCCGAGTAAGCGATCAATGAAACCCTATGGTGAAAATCAAACTCCGGCATGATACAAGTTGCAAGATCACCCAGCTAGCCTATGATGGGTTGTCACTAGATAGGCTTAACTGTTAACTTTCCCATGGCTGCGACCTTCTCAGCCCGAGCTACACTCAAGAGTACACGATCAATGAAACCCTATGGGGAAAATCAAACTCCGACATGGTACAAGTTGCAAGCTCACCCAGCTAGCCTATGATGGGCTGTCACTAGATAGGCTTATCTGTCAACTTTCCCATGGCTGCGTCATTCTCAGCCCGAGCTACACTCAAGAGTACACGATCAATGAAGCGCTAAGGGGAAAGTAGAAATCCTGCTTGATACAAGTTGCCGAGTGAGCGATCAATGAAACCCTATGGTGAAAATCAAACTCCGGCATGATACAAGTTGCAAGATCACCCAGCTAGCCTATGATGGGTTGTCACTAGATAGGCTTAACTGTCAACTTTCCCATGGCTGCGACCTTCTCAGCCCGAGCTACACTCAAGAGTACACGATCAATGAAACCCTATGGGGAAAATCAAACTCCGACATGGTACAAGTTGCAAGCTCACCCAGCTAGCCTATGATGGGCTGTCACTAGATAGGCTTAACTGTCAACTTTCCCATGGCTGCGTCATTCTCAGCCCGATCTACACTCAAGAGTACACGATCAATGAAGCGCTAAGGGGAAAGTAGAAATCCTGCTTCATACAAGTTGCCGAGTAAGCGATCAATGAAACCCTATGGTGAAAATCAAACTCCGGCATGATACAAGTTGCAAGATCACCCAGCTAGCCTATGATGGGTTGTCACTAGATAGGCTTAACTGTCAACTTTCCCATGGCTGCGACCTTCTCAGCCCGAGCTACACTCAAGAGTACACGATCAATGAAACCCTATGGGGAAAATCAAACTCCGACATGGTACAAGTTGCAAGCTCACCCAGCTAGCCTATGATGGGCTGTCACTAGATAGGCTTAACTGTCAACTTTCCCATGGCTGCGTCATTCTCAGCCCGAGCTACACTCAAGAGTACACGATCAATGAAACCCTATGGGGAAAATCAAACTCCGACATGGTACAAGTTGCAAGATCACCCAGCTAGCCTATGATGGGCTGTCACTAGATAGGCTTAACTGACAACTTTCCCATGGCTGCGTCATTCTCAGCCCGAGCTACACTCAAGAGTACACGATCAATGAAGCGCTAAGGGGAAAGTAGAAATCCTGCTTGATACAAGTTGCCGAGTGAGCGATCAATGAAACCCTATGGTGAAAATCAAACTCCGGCATGATACAAGTTGCAAGATCACCCAGCTAGCCTATGATGGGTTGTCACTAGATAGGCTTAACTGTCAACTTTCCCATGGCTGCGACCTTCTCAGCCCGAGCTACACTCAAGAGTACACGATCAATGAAACCCTATGGGGAAAATCAAACTCCGACATGGTACAAGTTGCAAGATCACCCAGCTAGCCTATGATGGGCTGTCACTAGATAGGCTTAACTGTCAACTTTCCCATGGCTGCGTCATTCTCAGTCCGATCTACACTCAAGAGTACACGATCAATGAAGCGCTAAGGGGAAAGTAGAAATCCTGCTTCATACAAGTTGCCGAGTAAGCGATCAATGAAACCCTATGGTGAAAATCAAACTCCGGCATGATACAAGTTGCAAGATCACCCAGCTAGCCTATGATGGGTTGTCACTAGATAGGCTTAACTGTCAACTTTCCCATGGCTGCGACCTTCTCAGCCCGAGCTACACTCAAGAGTATACGATCAATGAAACCCTATGGGGAAAATCAAACTCCGACATGGTACAAGTTACAAGATCACCCAGCTAGCCTATGATGGGCTGTCACTAGATAGGCTTAACTGTCAACTTTCCCATGGCTGCGTCATTCTCAGCCCGATCTACACTCAAGAGTACACGATCAATGAAGCGCTAAGGGGAAAGTAGAAATCCTGCTTCATACAAGTTGCCGAGTAAGCGATCAATGAAACCCTATGGTGAAAATCAAACTCCGGCATGATACAAGTTGCAAGATCACCCAGCTAGCCTATGATGGGTTGTCACTAGATAGGCTTAACTGTCAACTTTCCCATGGCTGCGACCTTCTCAGCCCGAGCTACACTCAAGAGTACACGATCAATGAAACCCTATGGGGAAAATCAAACTCCGACATGGTACAAGTTACAAGATCACCCAGCTAGCCTATGATGGGCTGTCACTAGATAGGCTTAACTGTCAACTTTCCCATGGTTGCGTCATTCTCAGCCCGATCTACACTCAAGAGTACACGATCAATGAAGCGCTAAGGGGAAAGTAGAAATCCTGCTTCATACAAGTTGCCGAGTGAGCGATCAATGAAACCCTATGGTGAAAATCAAACTCCGGCATGATACAAGTTGCAAGATCACCCAGCTAGCCTATGATGGGTTGTCACTAGATAGGCTTAACTGTCAACTTTCCCATGGCTGCGACCTTCTCAGCCCGAGCTACACTCAAGAGTACACGATCAATGAAACCCTATGGGGAAAATCAAACTCCGACATGGTACAAGTTGCAAGCTCACCCAGCTAGCCTATGATGGGCTGTCACTAGATAGGCTTAACTGTCAACTTTCCCATGGCTGCGTCATTCTCAGCCCGAGCTACACTCAAGAGTACACGATCAATGAAGCGCTAAGGGGAAAGTAGAAATCCTGCTTCATAAAAAATGCCGAGTAAGCGATCAATGAAACCCTATGGTGAAAATCAAACTCCGGCATGATACAAGTTGCAAGATCACCCAGCTAGCCTATGATGGGTTGTCACTAGATAGGCTTAACTGTCAACTTTCCCATGGCTGCGACCTTCTCAGCCCGAGCTACACTCAAGAGTACACAATCAATGAAACCCTATGGGGAAAATCAAACTCCGACATGGTACAAGTTGCAAGATCACCCAGCTAGCCTATGATGGGCTGTCACTAGATAGGCTTAACTGTCAACTTTCCCATGGCTGCGTCATTCTCAGCCCGATCTACACTCAAGAGTACACGATCAATGAAGCGCTAAGGGGAAAGTAGAAATCCTGCTTCATACAAGTTGCCGAGTAAGCGATCAATGAAACCCTATGGTGAAAATCAAACTCCGGCATGATACAAGTTGCAAGATCACCCAGCTAGCCTATGATGGGTTGTCACTAGATAGGCTTAACTGTCAACTTTCCCATGGCTGCGACCTTCTCAGCCCGAGCTACACTCAAGAGTATACGATCAATGAAACCCTATGGGGAAAATCAAACTCCGACATGGTACAAGTTACAAGATCACCCAGCTAGCCTATGATGGGCTGTCACTAGATAGGCTTAACTGTCAACTTTCCCATGGCTGCGTCATTCTCAGCCCGATCTACACTCAAGAGTACACGATCAATGAAGCGCTAAGGGGAAAGTAGAAATCCTGCTTCATACAAGTTGCCGAGTAAGCGATCAATGAAACCCTATGGTGAAAATCAAACTCCGGCATGATACAAGTTGCAAGATCACCCAGCTAGCCTATGATGGGTTGTCACTAGATAGGCTTAACTGTCAACTTTCCCATGGCTGCGACCTTCTCAGCCCGAGCTACACTCAAGAGTACACGATCAATGAAACCCTATGGGGAAAATCAAACTCCGACATGGTACAAGTTACAAGATCACCCAGCTAGCCTATGATGGGCTGTCTCTAGATAGGCTTAACTGTCAACTTTCCCATGGCTGCGTCATTCTCAGCCCGATCTACACTCAAGAGTACACGATCAATGAAGCGCTAAGGGGAAAGTAGAAATCCTGCTTCATACAAGTTGCCGAGTAAGCGATCAATGAAACCCTATGGTGAAAATCAAACTCCGGCATGATACAAGTTGCAAGATCACCCAGCTAGCCTATGATGGGTTGTCACTAGATAGGCTTAACTGTCAACTTTCCCATGGCTGCGACCTTCTCAGCCCGAGCTACACTCAAGAGTACACGATCAATGAAACCCTATGGGGAAAATCAAACTCCGACATGGTACAAGTTGCAAGCTCACCCAGCTAGCCTATGATGGGCTGTCACTAGATAGGCTTAACTGTCAACTTTCCCATGGCTGCGTCATTCTCAGCCCGAGCTACACTCAAGAGTACACGATCAATGAAGCGCTAAGGGGAAAGTAGAAATCCTGCTTCATACAAGTTGCCGAGTAAGCGATCAATGAAACCCTATGGTGAAAATCAAACTCCGGCATAATACAAGTTGCAAGATCACCCAGCTAGCCTATGATGGGTTGTCACTAGATAGGCTTAACTGTCAACTTTCCCATGGCTGCGACCTTCTCAGCCCGAGCTACACTCAAGAGTACACGATCAATGAAACCCTATGGGGAAAATCAAACTCCGACATGGTACAAGTTTCAAGATCACCCAGCTAGCCTATGATGGGCTGTCACTAGATAGGCTTAACTGTCAACTTTCCCATGGCTGCGTCATTCTCAGCCCGATCTACACTCAAGAGTACACGATCAATGAAGCGCTAAGGGGAAAGTAGAAATCCTGCTTCATACAAGTTGCCGAGTAAGCGATCAATGAAACCCTATGGTGAAAATCAAACTCCGGCATGATACAAGTTGCAAGATCACCCAGCTAGCCTATGATGGGTTGTCACTAGATAGGCTTAACTGTCAACTTTCCCATGGCTGCGACCTTCTCAGCCCGAGCTACACTCAAGAGTACACGATCAATGAAACCCTATGGGGAAAATCAAACTCCGACATGGTACAAGTTACAAGATCACCCAGCTAGCCTATGATGGGCTGTTACTAGATAGGCTTAACTGTCAATTTTCCCATGGCTGCGTCATTCTCAGCCCGATCTACACTCAAGAGTACACGATCAATGAAGCGCTAAGGGGAAAGTAGAAATCCTGCTTCATACAAGTTGCCGAGTGAGCGATCAATGAAACCCTATGGTGAAAATCAAACTCCGGCATGATACAAGTTGCAAGATCACCCAGCTAGCCTATGATGGGTTGTCACTAGATAGGCTTAACTGTCAACTTTCCCATGGCTGCGACCTTCTCAGCCCGAGCTACACTCAAGAGTACACGATCAATGAAACCCTATGGGGAAAATCAAACTCCGACATGGTACAAGTTGCAAGCTCACCCAGCTAGCCTATGATGGGCTGTCACTAGATAGGCTTAACTGTCAACTTTCCCATGGCTGCGTCATTCTCAGCCCGAGCTACACTCAAGAGTACACGATCAATGAAGCGCTAAGGGGAAAGTAGAAATTCTGCTTCATACAAAATGCCGAGTAAGCAATCAATGAAACCCTATGGTGAAAATCAAACTCCGGCATGATACAAGTTGCAAGATCACCCAGCTAGCCTATGATGGGTTGTCACTAGATAGGCTTAACTGTCAACTTTCCCATGGCTGCGACCTTCTCAGCCCGAGCTACACTCAAGAGTACACAATCAATGAAACCCTATGGGGAAAATCAAACTCCGACATGGTACAAGTTGCAAGCTCACCCAGCTAGCCTATGATGTGCTGTCACTAGATAGGCTTAACTGTCAACTTTCCCATGGCTGCGTCATTCTCAGCCCGATCTACACTCAAGAGTACACGATCAATGAAGCGCTAAGGGGAAAGTAGAAATCCTGCTTCATACAAGTTGCCGAGTGAGCGATCAATGAAACCCTATGGTGAAAATCAAACTCCGGCATGATACAAGTTGCAAGATCACCCAGCTAGCCTATGATGGGTTGTCACTAGATAGGCTTAACTGTTAACTTTCCCATGGCTGCGACCTTCTCAGCCCGAGCTACACTCAAGAGTACACGATCAATGAAACCCTATGGGGAAAATCAAACTCCGTCATGGTACAAGTTGCAAGCTCACCCAGCTAGCCTATGATGGGCTGTCACTAGATAGGCTTATCTGTCAACTTTCCCATGGCTGCGTCATTCTCAGCCCGAGCTACACTCAAGAGTACACGATCAATGAAGCGCTAAGGGGAAAGTAGAAATCCTGCTTGATACAAGTTGCCGAGTGAGCGATCAATGAAACCCTATGGTGAAAATCAAACTCCGGCATGATACAAGTTGCAAGATCACCCAGCTAGCCTATGATGGGTTGTCACTAGATAGGCTTAACTGTCAACTTTCCCATGGCTGCGACCTTCTCAGCCCGAGCTACACTCAAGAGTACACGATCAATGAAACCCTATGGGGAAAATCAAACTCCGACATGGTACAAGTTGCAAGCTCACCCAGCTAGCCTATGATGGGCTGTCACTAGATAGGCTTAACTGTCAACTTTCCCATGGCTGCGTCATTCTCAGCCCGATCTACACTCAAGAGTACACGATCAATGAAGCGCTAAGGGGAAAGTAGAAATCCTGCTTCATACAAGTTGCCGAGTAAGCGATCAATGAAACCCTATGGTGAAAATCAAACTCCGGCATGATACAAGTTGCAAGATCACCCAGCTAGCCTATGATGGGTTGTCACTAGATAGGCTTAACTGTCAACTTTCCCATGGCTGCGACCTTCTCAGCCCGAGCTACACTCAAGAGTACACGATCAATGAAACCCTATGGGGAAAATCAAACTCCGACATGGTACAAGTTACAAGATCACCCAGCTAGCCTATGATGGGCTGTCACTAGATAGGCTTAACTGTCAACTTTCCCATGGCTGCGTCATTCTCAGCCCGATCTACACTCAAGAGTACACGATCAATGAAGCGCTAAGGGGAAAGTAGAAATCCTGCTTCATACAAGTTGCCGAGTGAGCGATCAATGAAACCCTATGGTGAAAATCAAACTCCGGCATGATACAAGTTGCAAGATCACCCAGCTAGCCTATGATGGGTTGTCACTAGATAGGCTTAACTGTCAACTTTCCCATGGCTGCGACCTTCTCAGCCCGAGCTACACTCAAGAGTACACGATCAATGAAACCCTATTGGGAAAATCAAACTCCGACATGGTACAAGTTGCAAGCTCACCCAGCTAGCCTATGATGGGCTGTCACTAGATAGGCTTAACTGTCAACTTTCCCATGGCTGCGTCATTCTCAGCCCGAGCTACACTCAAGAGTACACGATCAATGAAGCGCTAAGGGGAAAGTAGAAATCCTGCTTCATACAAAATGCCGAGTAAGCGATCAATGAAACCCTATGGTGAAAATCAAACTCCGGCATGATACAAGTTGCAAGATCACCCAGCTAGCCTATGATGGGTTGTCACTAGATAGGCTTAACTGTCAACTTTCCCATGGCTGCGACCTTCTCAGCCCGAGCTACACTCAAGAGTACACGATCAATGAAACCCTATGGGGAAAATCAAACTCCGACATGGTACAAGTTGCAAGCTCACCCAGCTAGCTTATGATGGGCTGTCACTAGATAGGCTTAACTGTCAACTTTCCCATGGCTGCGTCATTCTCAGCCCGAGCTACACTCAAGAGTACACGATCAATGAAGCGCTAAGGGGAAAGTAGAAATCCTGCTTCATACAAGTTGCCGAGTAAGCGATCAATGAAACCCTATGGTGAAAATCAAACTCCGGCATAATACAAGTTGCAAGATCACCCAGCTAGCCTATGATGGGTTGTCACTAGATAGGCTTAACTGTCAACTTTCCCATGGCTGCGACCTTCTCAGCCCGAGCTACACTCAAGAGTACACGATCAATGAAACCCTATGGGGAAAATCAAACTCCGACATGGTACAAGTTTCAAGATCACCCAGCTAGCCTATGATGGGCTGTCACTAGATAGGCTTAACTGTCAACTTTCCCATGGCTGCGTCATTCTCAGCCCGATCTACACTCAAGAGTACACGATCAATGAAGCGCTAAGGGGAAAGTAGAAATCCTGCTTGATACAAGTTGCCGAGTGAGCGATCAATGAAACCCTATGGTGAAAATCAAACTCCGGCATGATACAAGTTGCAAGATCACCCAGCTAGCCTATGATGGGTTGTCACTAGATAGGCTTAACTGTCAACTTTCCCATGGCTGCGACCTTCTCAGCCCGAGCTACACTCAAGAGTACACGATCAATGAAACCCTATGGGGAAAATCAAACTCCGACATGGTACAAGTTGCAAGCTCACCCAGCTAGCCTATGATGGGCTGTCACTAGATAGGCTTAACTGTCAACTTTCCCATGGCTGCGTCATTCTCAGCCCGAGCTACACTCAAGAGTACACGATCAATGAAGCGCTAAGGGGAAAGTAGAAATCCTGCTTCATACAAGTTGTCGAGTAAGCGATCAATGAAACCCTATGGTGAAAATCAAACTCCGGCATAATACAAGTTGCAAGATCACCCAGCTAGCCTATGATGGGTTGTCACTAGATAGGCTTAACTGTCAACTTTCCCATGGCTGCGACCTTCTCAGCCCGAGCTACACTCAAGAGTACACGATCAATGAAACCCTATGGGGAAAATCAAACTCCGACATGGTACAAGTTTCAAGATCACCCAGCTAGCCTATGATGGGCTGTCACTAGATAGGCTTAACTGTCAACTTTCCCATGGCTGCGTCATTCTCAGCCCGATCTACACTCAAGAGTACACGATCAATGAAGCGCTAAGGGGAAAGTAGAAATCCTGCTTGATACAAGTTGCCGAGTGAGCGATCAATGAAACCCTATGGTGAAAATCAAACTCCGGCATGATACAAGTTGCAAGATCACCCAGCTAGCCTATGATGGGTTGTCACTAGATAGGCTTAACTGTCAACTTTCCCATGGCTGCGACCTTCTCAGCCCGAGCTACACTCAAGAGTACACGATCAATGAAACCCTATGGGGAAAATCAAACTCCGACATGGTACAAGTTGCAAGCTCACCCAGCTAGCCTATGATGGGCTGTCACTAGATAGGCTTAACTGTCAACTTTCCCATGGCTGCGTCATTCTCAGCCCGAGCTACACTCAAGAGTACACGATCAATGAAGCGCTAAGGGGAAAGTAGAAATCCTGCTTCATACAAGTTGCCGAGTAAGCGATCAATGAAACCCTATGGTGAAAATCAAACTCCGGCATAATACAAGTTGCAAGATCACCCAGCTAGCCTATGATGGGTTGTCACTAGATAGGCTTAACTGTCAACTTTCCCATGGCTGCGACCTTCTCAGCCCGAGCTACACTCAAGAGTACACGATCAATGAAACCCTATGGGGAAAATCAAACTCCGACATGGTACAAGTTTCAAGATCACCCAGCTAGCCTATGATGGGCTGTCACTAGATAGGCTTAACTGTCAACTTTCCCATGGCTGCGTCATTCTCAGCCCGAGCTACACTCAAGAGTACACGATCAATGAAGCGCTAAGGGGAAAGTAGAAATCCTGCTTCATACAAGTTGCCGAGTAAGCGATCAATGAAACCCTATGGTGAAAATCAAACTCCGGCATAATACAAGTTGCAAGATCACCCAGCTAGCCTATGATGGGTTGTCACTAGATAGGCTTAACTGTCAACTTTCCCATGGCTGCGACCTTCTCAGCCCGAGCTACACTCAAGAGTACACGATCAATGAAACCCTATGGGGAAAATCAAACTCCGACATGGTACAAGTTACAAGATCACCCAGCTAGCCTATGATGGGCTGTTACTAGATAGGCTTAACTGTCAACTTTCCCATGGCTGCGTCATTCTCAGCCCGATCTACACTCAAGAGTACACGATCAATGAAGCGCTAAGGGGAAAGTAGAAATCCTGCTTCATACAAGTTGCCGAGTGAGCGATCAATGAAACCCTATGGTGAAAATCAAACTCCGGCATGATACAAGTTGCAAGATCACCCAGCTAGCCTATGATGGGTTGTCACTAGATAGGCTTAACTGTCAACTTTCCCATGGCTGCGACCTTCTCAGCCCGAGCTACACTCAAGAGTACACGATCAATGAAACCCTATGGGGAAAATCAAACTCCGACATGGTACAAGTTGCAAGCTCACCCAGCTAGCCTATGATGGGCTGTCACTAGATAGGCTTAACTGTCAACTTTCCCATGGCTGCGTCATTCTCAGCCCGAGCTACACTCAAGAGTACACGATCAATGAAGCGCTAAGGGGAAAGTAGAAATCCTGCTTCATACAAGTTGCCGAGTAAGCGATCAATGAAACCCTATGGTGAAAATCAAACTCCGGCATAATACAAGTTGCAAGATCACCCAGCTAGCCTATGATGGGTTGTCACTAGATAGGCTTAACTGTCAACTTTCCCATGGCTGCGACCTTCTCAGCCCGAGCTACACTCAAGAGTACACGATCAATGAAACCCTATGGGGAAAATCAAACTCCGACATGGTACAAGTTTCAAGATCACCCAGCTAGCCTATGATGGGCTGTCACTAGATAGGCTTAACTGTCAACTTTCCCATGGCTGCGTCATTCTCAGCCCGATCTACACTCAAGAGTACACGATCAATGAAGCGCTAAGGGGAAAGTAGAAATCCTGCTTCATACAAGTTGCCGAGTAAGCGATCAATGAAACCCTATGGTGAAAATCAAACTCCGGCATGATACAAGTTGCAAGATCACCCAGCTAGCCTATGATGGGTTGTCACTAGATAGGCTTAACTGTCAACTTTCCCATGGCTGCGACCTTCTCAGCCCGAGCTACACTCAAGAGTACACGATCAATGAAACCCTATGGGGAAAATCAAACTCCGACATGGTACAAGTTACAAGATCACCCAGCTAGCCTATGATGGGCTGTTACTAGATAGGCTTAACTGTCAACTTTCCCATGGCTGCGTCATTCTCAGCCCGATCTACACTCAAGAGTACACGATCAATGAAGCGCTAAGGGGAAAGTAGAAATCCTGCTTCATACAAGTTGCCGAGTGAGCGATCAATGAAACCCTATGGTGAAAATCAAACTCCGGCATGATACAAGTTGCAAGATCACCCAGCTAGCCTATGATGGGTTGTCACTAGATAGGCTTAACTGTCAACTTTCCCATGGCTGCGACCTTCTCAGCCCGAGCTACACTCAAGAGTACACGATCAATGAAACCCTATGGGGAAAATCAAACTCCGACATGGTACAAGTTGCAAGCTCACCCAGCTAGCCTATGATGGGCTGTCACTAGATAGGCTTAACTGTCAACTTTCCCATGGCTGCGTCATTCTCAGCCCGAGCTACACTCAAGAGTACACGATCAATGAAGCGCTAAGGGGAAAGTAGAAATCCTGCTTCATACAAAATGCCGAGTAAGCAATCAATGAAACCCTATGGTGAAAATCAAACTCCGGCATGATACAAGTTGCAAGATCACCCAGCTAGCCTATGATGGGTTGTCACTAGATAGGCTTAACTGTCAACTTTCCCATGGCTGCGACCTTCTCAGCCCGAGCTACACTCAAGAGTACACAATCAATGAAACCCTATGGGGAAAATCAAACTCCGACATGGTACAAGTTGCAAGCTCACCCAGCTAGCCTATGATGTGCTGTCACTAGATAGGCTTAACTGTCAACTTTCCCATGGCTGCGTCATTCTCAGCCCGATCTACACTCAAGAGTACACGATCAATGAAGCGCTAAGGGGAAAGTAGAAATCCTGCTTCATACAAGTTGCCGAGTAAGCGATCAATGAAACCCTATGGTGAAAATCAAACTCCGGCATGATACAAGTTGCAAGATCACCCAGCTAGCCTATGATGGGTTGTCACTAGATAGGCTTAACTGTCAACTTTCCCATGGCTGCGACCTTCTCAGCCCGAGCTACACTCAAGAGTACACGATCAATGAAACCATATGGGGAAAATCAAACTCCGACATGGTACAAGTTGCAAGCTCACCCAGCTAGCCTATGATGGGCTGTCACTAGATAGGCTTAACTGTCAACTTTCCCATGGCTGCGTCATTCTCAGCCCGAGCTACACTCAAGAGTACACGATCAATGAAGCGCTAAGGGGAAAGTAGAAATCCTGCTTCATACAAGTTGCCGAGTGAGCGATCAATGAAACCCTATGGTGAAAATCAAACTCCGGCATGATACAAGTTGCAAGATCACCCAGCTAGCCTATGATGGGTTGTCACTAGATAGGCTTAACTGTTAACTTTCCCATGGCTGCGACCTTCTCAGCCCGAGCTACACTCAAGAGTACACGATCAATGAAACCCTATGGGGAAAATCAAACTCCGACATGGTACAAGTTGCAAGCTCACCCAGCTAGCCTATGATGGGCTGTCACTAGATAGGCTTATCTGTCAACTTTCCCATGGCTGCGTCATTCTCAGCCCGAGCTACACTCAAGAGTACACGATCAATGAAGCGCTAAGGGGAAAGTAGAAATCCTGCTTGATACAAGTTGCCGAGTGAGCGATCAATGAAACCCTATGGTAAAAATCAAACTCCGGCATGATACAAGTTGCAAGATCACCCAGCTAGCCTATGATGGGTTGTCACTAGATAGGCTTAACTGTCAACTTTCCCATGGCTGCGACCTTCTCAGCCCGAGCTACACTCAAGAGTACACGATCAATGAAACCCTATGGGGAAAATCAAACTCCGACATGGTACAAGTTGCAAGCTCACCCAGCTAGCCTATGATGGGCTGTCACTAGATAGGCTTAACTGTCAACTTTCCCATGGCTGCGTCATTCTCAGCCCGATCTACACTCAAGAGTACACGATCAATGAAGCGCTAAGGGGAAAGTAGAAATCCTGCTTCATACAAGTTGCCGAGTAAGCGATCAATGAAACCCTATGGTGAAAATCAAACTCCGGCATGATACAAGTTGCAAGATCACCCAGCTAGCCTATGATGGGTTGTCACTAGATAGGCTTAACTGTCAACTTTCCCATGGCTGCGACCTTCTCAGCCCGAGCTACACTCAAGAGTACACGATCAATGAAACCCTATGGGGAAAATCAAACTCCGACATGGTACAAGTTGCAAGCTCACCCAGCTAGCCTATGATGGGCTGTCACTAGATAGGCTTAACTGTCAACTTTCCCATGGCTGCGTCATTCTCAGCCCGAGCTACACTCAAGAGTACACGATCAATGAAACCCTATGGGGAAAATCAAACTCCGACATGGTACAAGTTGCAAGATCACCCAGCTAGCCTATGATGGGCTGTCACTAGATAGGCTTAACTGTCAACTTTCCCATGGCTGCGTCATTCTCAGCCCGAGCTACACTCAAGAGTACACGATCAATGAAGCGCTAAGGGGAAAGTAGAAATCCTGCTTGATACAAGTTGCCGAGTGAGCGATCAATGAAACCCTATGGTGAAAATCAAACTCCGGCATGATACAAGTTGCAAGATCACCCAGCTAGCCTATGATGGGTTGTCACTAGATAGGCTTAACTGTCAACTTTCCCATGGCTGCGACCTTCTCAGCCCGAGCTACACTCAAGAGTACACGATCAATGAAACCCTATGGGGAAAATCAAACTCCGACATGGTACAAGTTGCAAGATCACCCAGCTAGCCTATGATGGGCTGTCACTAGATAGGCTTAACTGTCAACTTTCCCATGGCTGCGTCATTCTCAGTCCGATCTACACTCAAGAGTACACGATCAATGAAGCGCTAAGGGGAAAGTAGAAATCCTGCTTCATACAAGTTGCCGAGTAAGCGATCAATGAAACCCTATGGTGAAAATCAAACTCCGGCATGATACAAGTTGCAAGATCACCCAGCTAGCCTATGATGGGTTGTCACTAGATAGGCTTAACTGTCAACTTTCCCATGGCTGCGTCATTCTCAGCCCGAGCTACACTCAAGAGTACACGATCAATGAAACCCTATGGGGAAAATCAAACTCCGACATGGTACAAGTTGCAAGATCACCCAGCTAGCCTATGATGGGCTGTCACTAGATAGGCTTAACTGACAACTTTCCCATGGCTGCGTCATTCTCAGCCCGAGCTACACTCAAGAGTACACGATCAATGAAGCGCTAAGGGGAAAGTAGAAATCCTGCTTGATACAAGTTGCCGAGTGAGCGATCAATGAAACCCTATGGTGAAAATCAAACTCCGGCATGATACAAGTTGCAAGATCACCCAGCTAGCCTATGATGGGTTGTCACTAGATAGGCTTAACTGTCAACTTTCCCATGGCTGCGACCTTCTCAGCCCGAGCTACACTCAAGAGTACACGATCAATGAAACCCTATGGGGAAAATCAAACTCCGACATGGTACAAGTTGCAAGATCACCCAGCTAGCCTATGATGGGCTGTCACTAGATAGGCTTAACTGTCAACTTTCCCATGGCTGCGTCATTCTCAGTCCGATCTACACTCAAGAGTACACGATCAATGAAGCGCTAAGGGGAAAGTAGAAATCCTGCTTCATACAAGTTGCCGAGTAAGCGATCAATGAAACCCTATGGTGAAAATCAAACTCCGGCATGATACAAGTTGCAAGATCACCCAGCTAGCCTATGATGGGTTGTCACTAGATAGGCTTAACTGTCAACTTTCCCATGGCTGCGACCTTCTCAGCCCGAGCTACACTCAAGAGTATACGATCAATGAAACCCTATGGGGAAAATCAAACTCCGACATGGTACAAGTTACAAGATCACCCAGCTAGCCTATGATGGGCTGTCACTAGATAGGCTTAACTGTCAACTTTCCCATGGCTGCGTCATTCTCAGCCCGATCTACACTCAAGAGTACACGATCAATGAAGCGCTAAGGGGAAAGTAGAAATCCTGCTTCATACAAGTTGCCGAGTAAGCGATCAATGAAACCCTATGGTGAAAATCAAACTCCGGCATGATACAAGTTGCAAGATCACCCAGCTAGCCTATGATGGGTTGTCACTAGATAGGCTTAACTGTCAACTTTCCCATGGCTGCGACCTTCTCAGCCCGAGCTACACTCAAGAGTACACGATCAATGAAACCCTATGGGGAAAATCAAACTCCGACATGGTACAAGTTACAAGATCACCCAGCTAGCCTATGATGGGCTGTCACTAGATAGGCTTAACTGTCAACTTTCCCATGGTTGCGTCATTCTCAGCCCGATCTACACTCAAGAGTACACGATCAATGAAGCGCTAAGGGGAAAGTAGAAATCCTGCTTCATACAAGTTGCCGAGTGAGCGATCAATGAAACCCTATGGTGAAAATCAAACTCCGGCATGATACAAGTTGCAAGATCACCCAGCTAGCCTATGATGGGTTGTCACTAGATAGGCTTAACTGTCAACTTTCCCATGGCTGCGACCTTCTCAGCCCGAGCTACACTCAAGAGTACACGATCAATGAAACCCTATGGGGAAAATCAAACTCCGACATGGTACAAGTTGCAAGCTCACCCAGCTAGCCTATGATGGGCTGTCACTAGATAGGCTTAACTGTCAACTTTCCCATGGCTGCGTCATTCTCAGCCCGAGCTACACTCAAGAGTACACGATCAATGAAGCGCTAAGGGGAAAGTAGAAATCCTGCTTCATAAAAAATGCCGAGTAAGCGATCAATGAAACCCTATGGTGAAAATCAAACTCCGGCATGATACAAGTTGCAAGATCACCCAGCTAGCCTATGATGGGTTGTCACTAGATAGGCTTAACTGTCAACTTTCCCATGGCTGCGACCTTCTCAGCCCGAGCTACACTCAAGAGTACACAATCAATGAAACCCTATGGGGAAAATCAAACTCCGACATGGTACAAGTTGCAAGATCACCCAGCTAGCCTATGATGGGCTGTCACTAGATAGGCTTAACTGTCAACTTTCCCATGGCTGCGTCATTCTCAGCCCGATCTACACTCAAGAGTACACGATCAATGAAGCGCTAAGGGGAAAGTAGAAATCCTGCTTCATACAAGTTGCCGAGTAAGCGATCAATGAAACCCTATGGTGAAAATCAAACTCCGGCATGATACAAGTTGCAAGATCACCCAGCTAGCCTATGATGGGTTGTCACTAGATAGGCTTAACTGTCAACTTTCCCATGGCTGCGACCTTCTCAGCCCGAGCTACACTCAAGAGTATACGATCAATGAAACCCTATGGGGAAAATCAAACTCCGACATGGTACAAGTTACAAGATCACCCAGCTAGCCTATGATGGGCTGTCACTAGATAGGCTTAACTGTCAACTTTCCCATGGCTGCGTCATTCTCAGCCCGATCTACACTCAAGAGTACACGATCAATGAAGCGCTAAGGGGAAAGTAGAAATCCTGCTTCATACAAGTTGCCGAGTAAGCGATCAATGAAACCCTATGGTGAAAATCAAACTCCGGCATGATACAAGTTGCAAGATCACCCAGCTAGCCTATGATGGGTTGTCACTAGATAGGCTTAACTGTCAACTTTCCCATGGCTGCGACCTTCTCAGCCCGAGCTACACTCAAGAGTACACGATCAATGAAACCCTATGGGGAAAATCAAACTCCGACATGGTACAAGTTACAAGATCACCCAGCTAGCCTATGATGGGCTGTCTCTAGATAGGCTTAACTGTCAACTTTCCCATGGCTGCGTCATTCTCAGCCCGATCTACACTCAAGAGTACACGATCAATGAAGCGCTAAGGGGAAAGTAGAAATCCTGCTTCATACAAGTTGCCGAGTAAGCGATCAATGAAACCCTATGGTGAAAATCAAACTCCGGCATGATACAAGTTGCAAGATCACCCAGCTAGCCTATGATGGGTTGTCACTAGATAGGCTTAACTGTCAACTTTCCCATGGCTGCGACCTTCTCAGCCCGAGCTACACTCAAGAGTACACGATCAATGAAACCCTATGGGGAAAATCAAACTCCGACATGGTACAAGTTGCAAGCTCACCCAGCTAGCCTATGATGGGCTGTCACTAGATAGGCTTAACTGTCAACTTTCCCATGGCTGCGTCATTCTCAGCCCGAGCTACACTCAAGAGTACACGATCAATGAAGCGCTAAGGGGAAAGTAGAAATCCTGCTTCATACAAGTTGCCGAGTAAGCGATCAATGAAACCCTATGGTGAAAATCAAACTCCGGCATAATACAAGTTGCAAGATCACCCAGCTAGCCTATGATGGGTTGTCACTAGATAGGCTTAACTGTCAACTTTCCCATGGCTGCGACCTTCTCAGCCCGAGCTACACTCAAGAGTACACGATCAATGAAACCCTATGGGGAAAATCAAACTCCGACATGGTACAAGTTTCAAGATCACCCAGCTAGCCTATGATGGGCTGTCACTAGATAGGCTTAACTGTCAACTTTCCCATGGCTGCGTCATTCTCAGCCCGATCTACACTCAAGAGTACACGATCAATGAAGCGCTAAGGGGAAAGTAGAAATCCTGCTTCATACAAGTTGCCGAGTAAGCGATCAATGAAACCCTATGGTGAAAATCAAACTCCGGCATGATACAAGTTGCAAGATCACCCAGCTAGCCTATGATGGGTTGTCACTAGATAGGCTTAACTGTCAACTTTCCCATGGCTGCGACCTTCTCAGCCCGAGCTACACTCAAGAGTACACGATCAATGAAACCCTATGGGGAAAATCAAACTCCGACATGGTACAAGTTACAAGATCACCCAGCTAGCCTATGATGGGCTGTTACTAGATAGGCTTAACTGTCAATTTTCCCATGGCTGCGTCATTCTCAGCCCGATCTACACTCAAGAGTACACGATCAATGAAGCGCTAAGGGGAAAGTAGAAATCCTGCTTCATACAAGTTGCCGAGTGAGCGATCAATGAAACCCTATGGTGAAAATCAAACTCCGGCATGATACAAGTTGCAAGATCACCCAGCTAGCCTATGATGGGTTGTCACTAGATAGGCTTAACTGTCAACTTTCCCATGGCTGCGACCTTCTCAGCCCGAGCTACACTCAAGAGTACACGATCAATGAAACCCTATGGGGAAAATCAAACTCCGACATGGTACAAGTTGCAAGCTCACCCAGCTAGCCTATGATGGGCTGTCACTAGATAGGCTTAACTGTCAACTTTCCCATGGCTGCGTCATTCTCAGCCCGAGCTACACTCAAGAGTACACGATCAATGAAGCGCTAAGGGGAAAGTAGAAATTCTGCTTCATACAAAATGCCGAGTAAGCAATCAATGAAACCCTATGGTGAAAATCAAACTCCGGCATGATACAAGTTGCAAGATCACCCAGCTAGCCTATGATGGGTTGTCACTAGATAGGCTTAACTGTCAACTTTCCCATGGCTGCGACCTTCTCAGCCCGAGCTACACTCAAGAGTACACAATCAATGAAACCCTATGGGGAAAATCAAACTCCGACATGGTACAAGTTGCAAGCTCACCCAGCTAGCCTATGATGTGCTGTCACTAGATAGGCTTAACTGTCAACTTTCCCATGGCTGCGTCATTCTCAGCCCGATCTACACTCAAGAGTACACGATCAATGAAGCGCTAAGGGGAAAGTAGAAATCCTGCTTCATACAAGTTGCCGAGTGAGCGATCAATGAAACCCTATGGTGAAAATCAAACTCCGGCATGATACAAGTTGCAAGATCACCCAGCTAGCCTATGATGGGTTGTCACTAGATAGGCTTAACTGTTAACTTTCCCATGGCTGCGACCTTCTCAGCCCGAGCTACACTCAAGAGTACACGATCAATGAAACCCTATGGGGAAAATCAAACTCCGTCATGGTACAAGTTGCAAGCTCACCCAGCTAGCCTATGATGGGCTGTCACTAGATAGGCTTATCTGTCAACTTTCCCATGGCTGCGTCATTCTCAGCCCGAGCTACACTCAAGAGTACACGATCAATGAAGCGCTAAGGGGAAAGTAGAAATCCTGCTTGATACAAGTTGCCGAGTGAGCGATCAATGAAACCCTATGGTGAAAATCAAACTCCGGCATGATACAAGTTGCAAGATCACCCAGCTAGCCTATGATGGGTTGTCACTAGATAGGCTTAACTGTCAACTTTCCCATGGCTGCGACCTTCTCAGCCCGAGCTACACTCAAGAGTACACGATCAATGAAACCCTATGGGGAAAATCAAACTCCGACATGGTACAAGTTGCAAGCTCACCCAGCTAGCCTATGATGGGCTGTCACTAGATAGGCTTAACTGTCAACTTTCCCATGGCTGCGTCATTCTCAGCCCGATCTACACTCAAGAGTACACGATCAATGAAGCGCTAAGGGGAAAGTAGAAATCCTGCTTCATACAAGTTGCCGAGTAAGCGATCAATGAAACCCTATGGTGAAAATCAAACTCCGGCATGATACAAGTTGCAAGATCACCCAGCTAGCCTATGATGGGTTGTCACTAGATAGGCTTAACTGTCAACTTTCCCATGGCTGCGACCTTCTCAGCCCGAGCTACACTCAAGAGTACACGATCAATGAAACCCTATGGGGAAAATCAAACTCCGACATGGTACAAGTTACAAGATCACCCAGCTAGCCTATGATGGGCTGTCACTAGATAGGCTTAACTGTCAACTTTCCCATGGCTGCGTCATTCTCAGCCCGATCTACACTCAAGAGTACACGATCAATGAAGCGCTAAGGGGAAAGTAGAAATCCTGCTTCATACAAGTTGCCGAGTGAGCGATCAATGAAACCCTATGGTGAAAATCAAACTCCGGCATGATACAAGTTGCAAGATCACCCAGCTAGCCTATGATGGGTTGTCACTAGATAGGCTTAACTGTCAACTTTCCCATGGCTGCGACCTTCTCAGCCCGAGCTACACTCAAGAGTACACGATCAATGAAACCCTATTGGGAAAATCAAACTCCGACATGGTACAAGTTGCAAGCTCACCCAGCTAGCCTATGATGGGCTGTCACTAGATAGGCTTAACTGTCAACTTTCCCATGGCTGCGTCATTCTCAGCCCGAGCTACACTCAAGAGTACACGATCAATGAAGCGCTAAGGGGAAAGTAGAAATCCTGCTTCATACAAAATGCCGAGTAAGCGATCAATGAAACCCTATGGTGAAAATCAAACTCCGGCATGATACAAGTTGCAAGATCACCCAGCTAGCCTATGATGGGTTGTCACTAGATAGGCTTAACTGTCAACTTTCCCATGGCTGCGACCTTCTCAGCCCGAGCTACACTCAAGAGTACACGATCAATGAAACCCTATGGGGAAAATCAAACTCCGACATGGTACAAGTTGCAAGCTCACCCAGCTAGCTTATGATGGGCTGTCACTAGATAGGCTTAACTGTCAACTTTCCCATGGCTGCGTCATTCTCAGCCCGAGCTACACTCAAGAGTACACGATCAATGAAGCGCTAAGGGGAAAGTAGAAATCCTGCTTCATACAAGTTGCCGAGTAAGCGATCAATGAAACCCTATGGTGAAAATCAAACTCCGGCATAATACAAGTTGCAAGATCACCCAGCTAGCCTATGATGGGTTGTCACTAGATAGGCTTAACTGTCAACTTTCCCATGGCTGCGACCTTCTCAGCCCGAGCTACACTCAAGAGTACACGATCAATGAAACCCTATGGGGAAAATCAAACTCCGACATGGTACAAGTTTCAAGATCACCCAGCTAGCCTATGATGGGCTGTCACTAGATAGGCTTAACTGTCAACTTTCCCATGGCTGCGTCATTCTCAGCCCGATCTACACTCAAGAGTACACGATCAATGAAGCGCTAAGGGGAAAGTAGAAATCCTGCTTGATACAAGTTGCCGAGTGAGCGATCAATGAAACCCTATGGTGAAAATCAAACTCCGGCATGATACAAGTTGCAAGATCACCCAGCTAGCCTATGATGGGTTGTCACTAGATAGGCTTAACTGTCAACTTTCCCATGGCTGCGACCTTCTCAGCCCGAGCTACACTCAAGAGTACACGATCAATGAAACCCTATGGGGAAAATCAAACTCCGACATGGTACAAGTTGCAAGCTCACCCAGCTAGCCTATGATGGGCTGTCACTAGATAGGCTTAACTGTCAACTTTCCCATGGCTGCGTCATTCTCAGCCCGAGCTACACTCAAGAGTACACGATCAATGAAGCGCTAAGGGGAAAGTAGAAATCCTGCTTCATACAAGTTGTCGAGTAAGCGATCAATGAAACCCTATGGTGAAAATCAAACTCCGGCATAATACAAGTTGCAAGATCACCCAGCTAGCCTATGATGGGTTGTCACTAGATAGGCTTAACTGTCAACTTTCCCATGGCTGCGACCTTCTCAGCCCGAGCTACACTCAAGAGTACACGATCAATGAAACCCTATGGGGAAAATCAAACTCCGACATGGTACAAGTTTCAAGATCACCCAGCTAGCCTATGATGGGCTGTCACTAGATAGGCTTAACTGTCAACTTTCCCATGGCTGCGTCATTCTCAGCCCGATCTACACTCAAGAGTACACGATCAATGAAGCGCTAAGGGGAAAGTAGAAATCCTGCTTGATACAAGTTGCCGAGTGAGCGATCAATGAAACCCTATGGTGAAAATCAAACTCCGGCATGATACAAGTTGCAAGATCACCCAGCTAGCCTATGATGGGTTGTCACTAGATAGGCTTAACTGTCAACTTTCCCATGGCTGCGACCTTCTCAGCCCGAGCTACACTCAAGAGTACACGATCAATGAAACCCTATGGGGAAAATCAAACTCCGACATGGTACAAGTTGCAAGCTCACCCAGCTAGCCTATGATGGGCTGTCACTAGATAGGCTTAACTGTCAACTTTCCCATGGCTGCGTCATTCTCAGCCCGAGCTACACTCAAGAGTACACGATCAATGAAGCGCTAAGGGGAAAGTAGAAATCCTGCTTCATACAAGTTGCCGAGTAAGCGATCAATGAAACCCTATGGTGAAAATCAAACTCCGGCATAATACAAGTTGCAAGATCACCCAGCTAGCCTATGATGGGTTGTCACTAGATAGGCTTAACTGTCAACTTTCCCATGGCTGCGACCTTCTCAGCCCGAGCTACACTCAAGAGTACACGATCAATGAAACCCTATGGGGAAAATCAAACTCCGACATGGTACAAGTTTCAAGATCACCCAGCTAGCCTATGATGGGCTGTCACTAGATAGGCTTAACTGTCAACTTTCCCATGGCTGCGTCATTCTCAGCCCGAGCTACACTCAAGAGTACACGATCAATGAAGCGCTAAGGGGAAAGTAGAAATCCTGCTTCATACAAGTTGCCGAGTAAGCGATCAATGAAACCCTATGGTGAAAATCAAACTCCGGCATAATACAAGTTGCAAGATCACCCAGCTAGCCTATGATGGGTTGTCACTAGATAGGCTTAACTGTCAACTTTCCCATGGCTGCGACCTTCTCAGCCCGAGCTACACTCAAGAGTACACGATCAATGAAACCCTATGGGGAAAATCAAACTCCGACATGGTACAAGTTACAAGATCACCCAGCTAGCCTATGATGGGCTGTTACTAGATAGGCTTAACTGTCAACTTTCCCATGGCTGCGTCATTCTCAGCCCGATCTACACTCAAGAGTACACGATCAATGAAGCGCTAAGGGGAAAGTAGAAATCCTGCTTCATACAAGTTGCCGAGTGAGCGATCAATGAAACCCTATGGTGAAAATCAAACTCCGGCATGATACAAGTTGCAAGATCACCCAGCTAGCCTATGATGGGTTGTCACTAGATAGGCTTAACTGTCAACTTTCCCATGGCTGCGACCTTCTCAGCCCGAGCTACACTCAAGAGTACACGATCAATGAAACCCTATGGGGAAAATCAAACTCCGACATGGTACAAGTTGCAAGCTCACCCAGCTAGCCTATGATGGGCTGTCACTAGATAGGCTTAACTGTCAACTTTCCCATGGCTGCGTCATTCTCAGCCCGAGCTACACTCAAGAGTACACGATCAATGAAGCGCTAAGGGGAAAGTAGAAATCCTGCTTCATACAAGTTGCCGAGTAAGCGATCAATGAAACCCTATGGTGAAAATCAAACTCCGGCATAATACAAGTTGCAAGATCACCCAGCTAGCCTATGATGGGTTGTCACTAGATAGGCTTAACTGTCAACTTTCCCATGGCTGCGACCTTCTCAGCCCGAGCTACACTCAAGAGTACACGATCAATGAAACCCTATGGGGAAAATCAAACTCCGACATGGTACAAGTTTCAAGATCACCCAGCTAGCCTATGATGGGCTGTCACTAGATAGGCTTAACTGTCAACTTTCCCATGGCTGCGTCATTCTCAGCCCGATCTACACTCAAGAGTACACGATCAATGAAGCGCTAAGGGGAAAGTAGAAATCCTGCTTCATACAAGTTGCCGAGTAAGCGATCAATGAAACCCTATGGTGAAAATCAAACTCCGGCATGATACAAGTTGCAAGATCACCCAGCTAGCCTATGATGGGTTGTCACTAGATAGGCTTAACTGTCAACTTTCCCATGGCTGCGACCTTCTCAGCCCGAGCTACACTCAAGAGTACACGATCAATGAAACCCTATGGGGAAAATCAAACTCCGACATGGTACAAGTTACAAGATCACCCAGCTAGCCTATGATGGGCTGTTACTAGATAGGCTTAACTGTCAACTTTCCCATGGCTGCGTCATTCTCAGCCCGATCTACACTCAAGAGTACACGATCAATGAAGCGCTAAGGGGAAAGTAGAAATCCTGCTTCATACAAGTTGCCGAGTGAGCGATCAATGAAACCCTATGGTGAAAATCAAACTCCGGCATGATACAAGTTGCAAGATCACCCAGCTAGCCTATGATGGGTTGTCACTAGATAGGCTTAACTGTCAACTTTCCCATGGCTGCGACCTTCTCAGCCCGAGCTACACTCAAGAGTACACGATCAATGAAACCCTATGGGGAAAATCAAACTCCGACATGGTACAAGTTGCAAGCTCACCCAGCTAGCCTATGATGGGCTGTCACTAGATAGGCTTAACTGTCAACTTTCCCATGGCTGCGTCATTCTCAGCCCGAGCTACACTCAAGAGTACACGATCAATGAAGCGCTAAGGGGAAAGTAGAAATCCTGCTTCATACAAAATGCCGAGTAAGCAATCAATGAAACCCTATGGTGAAAATCAAACTCCGGCATGATACAAGTTGCAAGATCACCCAGCTAGCCTATGATGGGTTGTCACTAGATAGGCTTAACTGTCAACTTTCCCATGGCTGCGACCTTCTCAGCCCGAGCTACACTCAAGAGTACACAATCAATGAAACCCTATGGGGAAAATCAAACTCCGACATGGTACAAGTTGCAAGCTCACCCAGCTAGCCTATGATGTGCTGTCACTAGATAGGCTTAACTGTCAACTTTCCCATGGCTGCGTCATTCTCAGCCCGATCTACACTCAAGAGTACACGATCAATGAAGCGCTAAGGGGAAAGTAGAAATCCTGCTTCATACAAGTTGCCGAGTAAGCGATCAATGAAACCCTATGGTGAAAATCAAACTCCGGCATGATACAAGTTGCAAGATCACCCAGCTAGCCTATGATGGGTTGTCACTAGATAGGCTTAACTGTCAACTTTCCCATGGCTGCGACCTTCTCAGCCCGAGCTACACTCAAGAGTACACGATCAATGAAACCATATGGGGAAAATCAAACTCCGACATGGTACAAGTTGCAAGCTCACCCAGCTAGCCTATGATGGGCTGTCACTAGATAGGCTTAACTGTCAACTTTCCCATGGCTGCGTCATTCTCAGCCCGAGCTACACTCAAGAGTACACGATCAATGAAGCGCTAAGGGGAAAGTAGAAATCCTGCTTCATACAAGTTGCCGAGTGAGCGATCAATGAAACCCTATGGTGAAAATCAAACTCCGGCATGATACAAGTTGCAAGATCACCCAGCTAGCCTATGATGGGTTGTCACTAGATAGGCTTAACTGTTAACTTTCCCATGGCTGCGACCTTCTCAGCCCGAGCTACACTCAAGAGTACACGATCAATGAAACCCTATGGGGAAAATCAAACTCCGACATGGTACAAGTTGCAAAGCTCACCCAGCTAGCCTATGATGGGCTGTCACTAGATAGGCTTATCTGTCAACTTTCCCATGGCTGCGTCATTCTCAGCCCGAGCTACACTCAAGAGTACACGATCAATGAAGCGCTAAGGGGAAAGTAGAAATCCTGCTTGATACAAGTTGCCGAGTGAGCGATCAATGAAACCCTATGGTAAAAATCAAACTCCGGCATGATACAAGTTGCAAGATCACCCAGCTAGCCTATGATGGGTTGTCACTAGATAGGCTTAACTGTCAACTTTCCCATGGCTGCGACCTTCTCAGCCCGAGCTACACTCAAGAGTACACGATCAATGAAACCCTATGGGGAAAATCAAACTCCGACATGGTACAAGTTGCAAGCTCACCCAGCTAGCCTATGATGGGCTGTCACTAGATAGGCTTAACTGTCAACTTTCCCATGGCTGCGTCATTCTCAGCCCGATCTACACTCAAGAGTACACGATCAATGAAGCGCTAAGGGGAAAGTAGAAATCCTGCTTCATACAAGTTGCCGAGTAAGCGATCAATGAAACCCTATGGTGAAAATCAAACTCCGGCATGATACAAGTTGCAAGATCACCCAGCTAGCCTATGATGGGTTGTCACTAGATAGGCTTAACTGTCAACTTTCCCATGGCTGCGACCTTCTCAGCCCGAGCTACACTCAAGAGTACACGATCAATGAAACCCTATGGGGAAAATCAAACTCCGACATGGTACAAGTTGCAAGCTCACCCAGCTAGCCTATGATGGGCTGTCACTAGATAGGCTTAACTGTCAACTTTCCCATGGCTGCGTCATTCTCAGCCCGAGCTACACTCAAGAGTACACGATCAATGAAACCCTATGGGGAAAATCAAACTCCGACATGGTACAAGTTGCAAGATCACCCAGCTAGCCTATGATGGGCTGTCACTAGATAGGCTTAACTGTCAACTTTCCCATGGCTGCGTCATTCTCAGCCCGAGCTACACTCAAGAGTACACGATCAATGAAGCGCTAAGGGGAAAGTAGAAATCCTGCTTGATACAAGTTGCCGAGTGAGCGATCAATGAAACCCTATGGTGAAAATCAAACTCCGGCATGATACAAGTTGCAAGATCACCCAGCTAGCCTATGATGGGTTGTCACTAGATAGGCTTAACTGTCAACTTTCCCATGGCTGCGACCTTCTCAGCCCGAGCTACACTCAAGAGTACACGATCAATGAAACCCTATGGGGAAAATCAAACTCCGACATGGTACAAGTTGCAAGATCACCCAGCTAGCCTATGATGGGCTGTCACTAGATAGGCTTAACTGTCAACTTTCCATGGCTGCGTCATTCTCAGTCCGATCTACACTCAAGAGTACACGATCAATGAAGCGCTAAGGGGAAAGTAGAAATCCTGCTTCATACAAGTTGCCGAGTAAGCGATCAATGAAACCCTATGGTGAAAATCAAACTCCGGCATGATACAAGTTGCAAGATCACCCAGCTAGCCTATGATGGGTTGTCACTAGATAGGCTTAACTGTCAACTTTCCCATGGCTGCGACCTTCTCAGCCCGAGCTACACTCAAGAGTATACGATCAATGAAACCCTATGGGGAAAATCAAACTCCGACATGGTACAAGTTACAAGATCACCCAGCTAGCCTATGATGGGCTGTCACTAGATAGGCTTAACTGTCAACTTTCCCATGGCTGCGTCATTCTCAGCCCGATCTACACTCAAGAGTACACGATCAATGAAGCGCTAAGGGGAAAGTAGAAATCCTGCTTCATACAAGTTGCCGAGTAAGCGATCAATGAAACCCTATGGTGAAAATCAAACTCCGGCATGATACAAGTTGCAAGATCACCCAGCTAGCCTATGATGGGTTGTCACTAGATAGGCTTAACTGTCAACTTTCCCATGGCTGCGACCTTCTCAGCCCGAGCTACACTCAAGAGTACACGATCAATGAAACCCTATGGGGAAAATCAAACTCCGACATGGTACAAGTTACAAGATCACCCAGCTAGCCTATGATGGGCTGTCTCTAGATAGGCTTAACTGTCAACTTTCCCATGGCTGCGTCATTCTCAGCCCGATCTACACTCAAGAGTACACGATCAATGAAGCGCTAAGGGGAAAGTAGAAATCCTGCTTCATACAAGTTGCCGAGTAAGCGATCAATGAAACCCTATGGTGAAAATCAAACTCCGGCATGATACAAGTTGCAAGATCACCCAGCTAGCCTATGATGGGTTGTCACTAGATAGGCTTAACTGTCAACTTTCCCATGGCTGCGACCTTCTCAGCCCGAGCTACACTCAA
This sequence comes from Leptodactylus fuscus, assembly GCF_031893055.1. Classification (NCBI taxonomy): domain Eukaryota; kingdom Metazoa; phylum Chordata; class Amphibia; order Anura; family Leptodactylidae; genus Leptodactylus; species Leptodactylus fuscus. The sequence continues at coordinate 68,670 of NW_027440536.1, forward strand.
GAGTACACGATCAATGAAACCCTATGGGGAAAATCAAACTCCGACATGGTACAAGTTGCAAGCTCACCCAGCTAGCCTATGATGGGCTGTCACTAGATAGGCTTAACTGTCAACTTTCCCATGGCTGCGTCATTCTCAGCCCGAGCTACACTCAAGAGTACACGATCAATGAAGCGCTAAGGGGAAAGTAGAAATCCTGCTTCATACAAGTTGCCGAGTAAGCGATCAATGAAACCCTATGGTGAAAATCAAACTCCGGCATAATACAAGTTGCAAGATCACCCAGCTAGCCTATGATGGGTTGTCACTAGATAGGCTTAACTGTCAACTTTCCCATGGCTGCGACCTTCTCAGCCCGAGCTACACTCAAGAGTACACGATCAATGAAACCCTATGGGGAAAATCAAACTCCGACATGGTACAAGTTTCAAGATCACCCAGCTAGCCTATGATGGGCTGTCACTAGATAGGCTTAACTGTCAACTTTCCCATGGCTGCGTCATTCTCAGCCCGATCTACACTCAAGAGTACACGATCAATGAAGCGCTAAGGGGAAAGTAGAAATCCTGCTTGATACAAGTTGCCGAGTGAGCGATCAATGAAACCCTATGGTGAAAATCAAACTCCGGCATGATACAAGTTGCAAGATCACCCAGCTAGCCTATGATGGGTTGTCACTAGATAGGCTTAACTGTCAACTTTCCCATGGCTGCGACCTTCTCAGCCCGAGCTACACTCAAGAGTACACGATCAATGAAACCCTATGGGGAAAATCAAACTCCGACATGGTACAAGTTGCAAGCTCACCCAGCTAGCCTATGATGGGCTGTCACTAGATAGGCTTAACTGTCAACTTTCCCATGGCTGCGTCATTCTCAGCCCGAGCTACACTCAAGAGTACACGATCAATGAAGCGCTAAGGGGAAAGTAGAAATCCTGCTTCATACAAGTTGCCGAGTAAGCGATCAATGAAACCCTATGGTGAAAATCAAACTCCGGCATAATACAAGTTGCAAGATCACCCAGCTAGCCTATGATGGGTTGTCACTAGATAGGCTTAACTGTCAACTTTCCCATGGCTGCGACCTTCTCAGCCCGAGCTACACTCAAGAGTACACGATCAATGAAACCCTATGGGGAAAATCAAACTCCGACATGGTACAAGTTTCAAGATCACCCAGCTAGCCTATGATGGGCTGTCACTAGATAGGCTTAACTGTCAACTTTCCCATGGCTGCGTCATTCTCAGCCCGATCTACACTCAAGAGTACACGATCAATGAAGCGCTAAGGGGAAAGTAGAAATCCTGCTTCATACAAGTTGCCGAGTAAGCGATCAATGAAACCCTATGGTGAAAATCAAACTCCGGCATGATACAAGTTGCAAGATCACCCAGCTAGCCTATGATGGGTTGTCACTAGATAGGCTTAACTGTCAACTTTCCCATGGCTGCGACCTTCTCAGCCCGAGCTACACTCAAGAGTACACGATCAATGAAACCCTATGGGGAAAATCAAACTCCGACATGGTACAAGTTACAAGATCACCCAGCTAGCCTATGATGGGCTGTTACTAGATAGGCTTAACTGTCAACTTTCCCATGGCTGCGTCATTCTCAGCCCGATCTACACTCAAGAGTACACGATCAATGAAGCGCTAAGGGGAAAGTAGAAATCCTGCTTCATACAAGTTGCCGAGTGAGCGATCAATGAAACCCTATGGTGAAAATCAAACTCCGGCATGATACAAGTTGCAAGATCACCCAGCTAGCCTATGATGGGTTGTCACTAGATAGGCTTAACTGTCAACTTTCCCATGGCTGCGACCTTCTCAGCCCGAGCTACACTCAAGAGTACACGATCAATGAAACCCTATGGGGAAAATCAAACTCCGACATGGTACAAGTTGCAAGCTCACCCAGCTAGCCTATGATGGGCTGTCACTAGATAGGCTTAACTGTCAACTTTCCCATGGCTGCGTCATTCTCAGCCCGAGCTACACTCAAGAGTACACGATCAATGAAGCGCTAAGGGGAAAGTAGAAATCCTGCTTCATACAAAATGCCGAGTAAGCAATCAATGAAACCCTATGGTGAAAATCAAACTCCGGCATGATACAAGTTGCAAGATCACCCAGCTAGCCTATGATGGGTTGTCACTAGATAGGCTTAACTGTCAACTTTCCCATGGCTGCGACCTTCTCAGCCCGAGCTACACTCAAGAGTACACAATCAATGAAACCCTATGGGGAAAATCAAACTCCGACATGGTACAAGTTGCAAGCTCACCCAGCTAGCCTATGATGTGCTGTCACTAGATAGGCTTAACTGTCAACTTTCCCATGGCTGCGTCATTCTCAGCCCGATCTACACTCAAGAGTACACGATCAATGAAGCGCTAAGGGGAAAGTAGAAATCCTGCTTCATACAAGTTGCCGAGTAAGCGATCAATGAAACCCTATGGTGAAAATCAAACTCCGGCATGATACAAGTTGCAAGATCACCCAGCTAGCCTATGATGGGTTGTCACTAGATAGGCTTAACTGTCAACTTTCCCATGGCTGCGACCTTCTCAGCCCGAGCTACACTCAAGAGTACACGATCAATGAAACCATATGGGGAAAATCAAACTCCGACATGGTACAAGTTGCAAGCTCACCCAGCTAGCCTATGATGGGCTGTCACTAGATAGGCTTAACTGTCAACTTTCCCATGGTTGCGTCATTCTCAGCCCGATCTACACTCAAGAGTACACGATCAATGAAGCGCTAAGGGGAAAGTAGAAATCCTGCTTCATACAAGTTGCCGAGTAAGCGATCAATGAAACCCTATGGTGAAAATCAAACTCCGGCATGATACAAGTTGCAAGATCACCCAGCTAGCCTATGATGGGTTGTCACTAGATAGGCTTAACTGTTAACTTTCCCATGGCTGCGACCTTCTCAGCCCGAGCTACACTCAAGAGTACACGATCAATGAAACCCTATGGGGAAAATCAAACTCCGACATGGTACAAGTTGCAAGCTCACCCAGCTAGCCTATGATGGGCTGTCACTAGATAGGCTTATCTGTCAACTTTCCCATGGCTGCGTCATTCTCAGCCCGAGCTACACTCAAGAGTACACGATCAATGAAGCGCTAAGGGGAAAGTAGAAATCCTGCTTGATACAAGTTGCCGAGTGAGCGATCAATGAAACCCTATGGTGAAAATCAAACTCCGGCATGATACAAGTTGCAAGATCACCCAGCTAGCCTATGATGGGTTGTCACTAGATAGGCTTAACTGTCAACTTTCCCATGGCTGCGACCTTCTCAGCCCGAGCTACACTCAAGAGTACACGATCAATGAAACCCTATGGGGAAAATCAAACTCCGACATGGTACAAGTTGCAAGCTCACCCAGCTAGCCTATGATGGGCTGTCACTAGATAGGCTTAACTGTCAACTTTCCCATGGCTGCGTCATTCTCAGCCCGATCTACACTCAAGAGTACACGATCAATGAAGCGCTAAGGGGAAAGTAGAAATCCTGCTTCATACAAGTTGCCGAGTAAGCGATCAATGAAACCCTATGGTGAAAATCAAACTCCGGCATGATACAAGTTGCAAGATCACCCAGCTAGCCTATGATGGGTTGTCACTAGATAGGCTTAACTGTCAACTTTCCCATGGCTGCGACCTTCTCAGCCCGAGCTACACTCAAGAGTACACGATCAATGAAACCCTATGGGGAAAATCAAACTCCGACATGGTACAAGTTGCAAGCTCACCCAGCTAGCCTATGATGGGCTGTCACTAGATAGGCTTAACTGTCAACTTTCCCATGGCTGCGTCATTCTCAGCCCGAGCTACACTCAAGAGTACACGATCAATGAAACCCTATGGGGAAAATCAAACTCCGACATGGTACAAGTTGCAAGATCACCCAGCTAGCCTATGATGGGCTGTCACTAGATAGGCTTAACTGTCAACTTTCCCATGGCTGCGTCATTCTCAGCCCGAGCTACACTCAAGAGTACACGATCAATGAAGCGCTAAGGGGAAAGTAGAAATCCTGCTTGATACAAGTTGCCGAGTGAGCGATCAATGAAACCCTATGGTGAAAATCAAACTCCGGCATGATACAAGTTGCAAGATCACCCAGCTAGCCTATGATGGGTTGTCACTAGATAGGCTTAACTGTCAACTTTCCCATGGCTGCGACCTTCTCAGCCCGAGCTACACTCAAGAGTACACGATCAATGAAACCCTATGGGGAAAATCAAACTCCGACATGGTACAAGTTGCAAGATCACCCAGCTAGCCTATGATGGGCTGTCACTAGATAGGCTTAACTGTCAACTTTCCCATGGCTGCGTCATTCTCAGTCCGATCTACACTCAAGAGTACACGATCAATGAAGCGCTAAGGGGAAAGTAGAAATCCTGCTTCATACAAGTTGCCGAGTAAGCGATCAATGAAACCCTATGGTGAAAATCAAACTCCGGCATGATACAAGTTGCAAGATCACCCAGCTAGCCTATGATGGGTTGTCACTAGATAGGCTTAACTGTCAACTTTCCCATGGCTGCGACCTTCTCAGCCCGAGCTACACTCAAGAGTATACGATCAATGAAACCCTATGGGGAAAATCAAACTCCGACATGGTACAAGTTACAAGATCACCCAGCTAGCCTATGATGGGCTGTCACTAGATAGGCTTAACTGTCAACTTTCCCATGGCTGCGTCATTCTCAGCCCGATCTACACTCAAGAGTACACGATCAATGAAGCGCTAAGGGGAAAGTAGAAATCCTGCTTCATACAAGTTGCCGAGTAAGCGATCAATGAAACCCTATGGTGAAAATCAAACTCCGGCATGATACAAGTTGCAAGATCACCCAGCTAGCCTATGATGGGTTGTCACTAGATAGGCTTAACTGTCAACTTTCCCATGGCTGCGACCTTCTCAGCCCGAGCTACACTCAAGAGTACACGATCAATGAAACCCTATGGGGAAAATCAAACTCCGACATGGTACAAGTTACAAGATCACCCAGCTAGCCTATGATGGGCTGTCACTAGATAGGCTTAACTGTCAACTTTCCCATGGTTGCGTCATTCTCAGCCCGATCTACACTCAAGAGTACACGATCAATGAAGCGCTAAGGGGAAAGTAGAAATCCTGCTTCATACAAGTTGCCGAGTGAGCGATCAATGAAACCCTATGGTGAAAATCAAACTCCGGCATGATACAAGTTGCAAGATCACCCAGCTAGCCTATGATGGGTTGTCACTAGATAGGCTTAACTGTCAACTTTCCCATGGCTTCGACCTTCTCAGCCCGAGCTACACTCAAGAGTACACGATCAATGAAACCCTATGGGGAAAATCAAACTCCGACATGGTACAAGTTGCAAGCTCACCCAGCTAGCCTATGATGGGCTGTCACTAGATAGGCTTAACTGTCAACTTTCCCATGGCTGCGTCATTCTCAGCCCGAGCTACACTCAAGAGTACACGATCAATGAAGCGCTAAGGGGAAAGTAGAAATCCTGCTTCATAAAAAATGCCGAGTAAGCGATCAATGAAACCCTATGGTGAAAATCAAACTCCGGCATGATACAAGTTGCAAGATCACCCAGCTAGCCTATGATGGGTTGTCACTAGATAGGCTTAACTGTGAACTTTCCCATGGCTGCGACCTTCTCAGCCCGAGCTACACTCAAGAGTACACAATCAATGAAACCCTATGGGGAAAATCAAACTCCGACATGGTACAAGTTGCAAGATCACCCAGCTAGCCTATGATGGGCTGTCACTAGATAGGCTTAACTGTCAACTTTCCCATGGCTGCGTCATTCTCAGCCCGATCTACACTCAAGAGTACACGATCAATGAAGCGCTAAGGGGAAAGTAGAAATCCTGCTTCATACAAGTTGCCGAGTAAGCGATCAATGAAACCCTATGGTGAAAATCAAACTCCGGCATGATACAAGTTGCAAGATCACCCAGCTAGCCTATGATGGGTTGTCACTAGATAGGCTTAACTGTCAACTTTCCCATGGCTGCGACCTTCTCAGCCCGAGCTACACTCAAGAGTATACGATCAATGAAACCCTATGGGGAAAATCAAACTCCGACATGGTACAAGTTACAAGATCACCCAGCTAGCCTATGATGGGCTGTCACTAGATAGGCTTAACTGTCAACTTTCCCATGGCTGCGTCATTCTCAGCCCGATCTACACTCAAGAGTACACGATCAATGAAGCGCTAAGGGGAAAGTAGAAATCCTGCTTCATACAAGTTGCCGAGTAAGCGATCAATGAAACCCTATGGTGAAAATCAAACTCCGGCATGATACAAGTTGCAAGATCACCCAGCTAGCCTATGATGGGTTGTCACTAGATAGGCTTAACTGTCAACTTTCCCATGGCTGCGACCTTCTCAGCCCGAGCTACACTCAAGAGTACACGATCAATGAAACCCTATGGGGAAAATCAAACTCCGACATGGTACAAGTTACAAGATCACCCAGCTAGCCTATGATGGGCTGTCTCTAGATAGGCTTAACTGTCAACTTTCCCATGGCTGCGTCATTCTCAGCCCGATCTACACTCAAGAGTACACGATCAATGAAGCGCTAAGGGGAAAGTAGAAATCCTGCTTCATACAAGTTGCCGAGTAAGCGATCAATGAAACCCTATGGTGAAAATCAAACTCCGGCATGATACAAGTTGCAAGATCACCCAGCTAGCCTATGATGGGTTGTCACTAGATAGGCTTAACTGTCAACTTTCCCATGGCTGCGACCTTCTCAGCCCGAGCTACACTCAAGAGTACACGATCAATGAAACCCTATGGGGAAAATCAAACTCCGACATGGTACAAGTTGCAAGCTCACCCAGCTAGCCTATGATGGGCTGTCACTAGATAGGCTTAACTGTCAACTTTCCCATGGCTGCGTCATTCTCAGCCCGAGCTACACTCAAGAGTACACGATCAATGAAGCGCTAAGGGGAAAGTAGAAATCCTGCTTCATACAAGTTGCCGAGTAAGCGATCAATGAAACCCTATGGTGAAAATCAAACTCCGGCATAATACAAGTTGCAAGATCACCCAGCTAGCCTATGATGGGTTGTCACTAGATAGGCTTAACTGTCAACTTTCCCATGGCTGCGACCTTCTCAGCCCGAGCTACACTCAAGAGTACACGATCAATGAAACCCTATGGGGAAAATCAAACTCCGACATGGTACAAGTTTCAAGATCACCCAGCTAGCCTATGATGGGCTGTCACTAGATAGGCTTAACTGTCAACTTTCCCATGGCTGCGTCATTCTCAGCCCGATCTACACTCAAGAGTACACGATCAATGAAGCGCTAAGGGGAAAGTAGAAATCCTGCTTCATACAAGTTGCCGAGTAAGCGATCAATGAAACCCTATGGTGAAAATCAAACTCCGGCATGATACAAGTTGCAAGATCACCCAGCTAGCCTATGATGGGTTGTCACTAGATAGGCTTAACTGTCAACTTTCCCATGGCTGCGACCTTCTCAGCCCGAGCTACACTCAAGAGTACACGATCAATGAAACCCTATGGGGAAAATCAAACTCCGACATGGTACAAGTTACAAGATCACCCAGCTAGCCTATGATGGGCTGTTACTAGATAGGCTTAACTGTCAACTTTCCCATGGCTGCGTCATTCTCAGCCCGATCTACACTCAAGAGTACACGATCAATGAAGCGCTAAGGGGAAAGTAGAAATCCTGCTTCATACAAGTTGCCGAGTGAGCGATCAATGAAACCCTATGGTGAAAATCAAACTCCGGCATGATACAAGTTGCAAGATCACCCAGCTAGCCTATGATGGGTTGTCACTAGATAGGCTTAACTGTCAACTTTCCCATGGCTGCGACCTTCTCAGCCCGAGCTACACTCAAGAGTACACGATCAATGAAACCCTATGGGGAAAATCAAACTCCGACATGGTACAAGTTGCAAGCTCACCCAGCTAGCCTATGATGGGCTGTCACTAGATAGGCTTAACTGTCAACTTTCCCATGGCTGCGTCATTCTCAGCCCGAGCTACACTCAAGAGTACACGATCAATGAAGCGCTAAGGGGAAAGTAGAAATCCTGCTTCATACAAAATGCCGAGTAAGCAATCAATGAAACCCTATGGTGAAAATCAAACTCCGGCATGATACAAGTTGCAAGATCACCCAGCTAGCCTATGATGGGTTGTCACTAGATAGGCTTAACTGTCAACTTTCCCATGGCTGCGACCTTCTCAGCCCGAGCTACACTCAAGAGTACACAATCAATGAAACCCTATGGGGAAAATCAAACTCCGACATGGTACAAGTTGCAAGCTCACCCAGCTAGCCTATGATGTGCTGTCACTAGATAGGCTTAACTGTCAACTTTCCCATGGCTGCGTCATTCTCAGCCCGATCTACACTCAAGAGTACACGATCAATGAAGCGCTAAGGGGAAAGTAGAAATCCTGCTTCATACAAGTTGCCGAGTAAGCGATCAATGAAACCCTATGGTGAAAATCAAACTCCGGCATGATACAAGTTGCAAGATCACCCAGCTAGCCTATGATGGGTTGTCACTAGATAGGCTTAACTGTTAACTTTCCCATGGCTGCGACCTTCTCAGCCCGAGCTACACTCAAGAGTACACGATCAAAGAAACCCTATGGGGAAAATCAAACTCCGACATGGTACAAGTTGCAAGCTCACCCAGCTAGCCTATGATGGGCTGTCACTAGATAGGCTTATCTGTCAACTTTCCCATGGCTGCGTCATTCTCAGCCCGAGCTACACTCAAGAGTACACGATCAATGAAGCGCTAAGGGGAAAGTAGAAATCCTGCTTGATACAAGTTGCCGAGTGAGCGATCAATGAAACCCTATGGTGAAAATCAAACTCCGGCATGATACAAGTTGCAAGATCACCCAGCTAGCCTATGATGGGTTGTCACTAGATAGGCTTAACTGTCAACTTTCCCATGGCTGCGACCTTCTCAGCCCGAGCTACACTCAAGAGTACACGATCAATGAAACCCTATGGGGAAAATCAAACTCCGACATGGTACAAGTTGCAAGCTCACCCAGCTAGCCTATGATGGGCTGTCACTAGATAGGCTTAACTGTCAACTTTCCCATGGCTGCGTCATTCTCAGCCCGATCTACACTCAAGAGTACACGATCAATGAAGCGCTAAGGGGAAAGTAGAAATCCTGCTTCATACAAGTTGCCGAGTAAGCGATCAATGAAACCCTATGGTGAAAATCAAACTCCGGCATGATACAAGTTGCAAGATCACCCAGCTAGCCTATGATGGGCTGTCACTAGATAGGCTTAACTGTCAACTTTCCCATGGCTGCGACCTTCTCAGCCCGAGCTACACTCAAGAGTACACGATCAATGAAACCCTATGGGGAAAATCAAACTCCGACATGGTACAAGTTGCAAGCTCACCCAGCTAGCCTATGATGGGCTGTCACTAGATAGGCTTAACTGTCAACTTTCCCATGGCTGCGTCATTCTCAGCCCGAGCTACACTCAAGAGTACACGATCAATGAAACCCTATGGGGAAAATCAAACTCCGACATGGTACAAGTTGCAAGATCACCCAGCTAGCCTATGATGGGCTGTCACTAGATAGGCTTAACTGTCAACTTTCCCATGGCTGCGTCATTCTCAGCCCGAGCTACACTCAAGAGTACACGATCAATGAAGCGCTAAGGGGAAAGTAGAAATCCTGCTTGATACAAGTTGCCGAGTGAGCGATCAATGAAACCCTATGGTGAAAATCAAACTCCGGCATGATACAAGTTGCAAGATCACCCAGCTAGCCTATGATGGGTTGTCACTAGATAGGCTTAACTGTCAACTTTCCCATGGCTGCGACCTTCTCAGCCCGAGCTACACTCAAGAGTACACGATCAATGAAACCCTATGGGGAAAATCAAACTCCGACATGGTACAAGTTGCAAGATCACCCAGCTAGCCTATGATGGGCTGTCACTAGATAGGCTTAACTGTCAACTTTCCCATGGCTGCGTCATTCTCAGTCCGATCTACACTCAAGAGTACACGATCAATGAAGCGCTAAGGGGAAAGTAGAAATCCTGCTTCATACAAGTTGCCGAGTAAGCGATCAATGAAACCCTATGGTGAAAATCAAACTCCGGCATGATACAAGTTGCAAGATCACCCAGCTAGCCTATGATGGGTTGTCACTAGATAGGCTTAACTGTCAACTTTCCCATGGCTGCGACCTTCTCAGCCCGAGCTACACTCAAGAGTATACGATCAATGAAACCCTATGGGGAAAATCAAACTCCGACATGGTACAAGTTACAAGATCACCCAGCTAGCCTATGATGGGCTGTCACTAGATAGGCTTAACTGTCAACTTTCCCATGGCTGCGTCATTCTCAGCCCGATCTACACTCAAGAGTACACGATCAATGAAGCGCTAAGGGGAAAGTAGAAATCCTGCTTCATACAAGTTGCCGAGTAAGCGATCAATGAAACCCTATGGTGAAAATCAAACTCCGGCATGATACAAGTTGCAAGATCACCCAGCTAGCCTATGATGGGTTGTCACTAGATAGGCTTAACTGTCAACTTTCCCATGGCTGCGACCTTCTCAGCCCGAGCTACACTCAAGAGTACACGATCAATGAAACCCTATGGGGAAAATCAAACTCCGACATGGTACAAGTTACAAGATCACCCAGCTAGCCTATGATGGGCTGTCACTAGATAGGCTTAACTGTCAACTTTCCCATGGTTGCGTCATTCTCAGCCCGATCTACACTCAAGAGTACACGATCAATGAAGCGCTAAGGGGAAAGTAGAAATCCTGCTTCATACAAGTTGCCGAGTGAGCGATCAATGAAACCCTATGGTGAAAATCAAACTCCGGCATGATACAAGTTGCAAGATCACCCAGCTAGCCTATGATGGGTTGTCACTAGATAGGCTTAACTGTCAACTTTCCCATGGCTGCGACCTTCTCAGCCCGAGCTACACTCAAGAGTACACGATCAATGAAACCCTATGGGGAAAATCAAACTCCGACATGGTACAAGTTGCAAGCTCACCCAGCTAGCCTATGATGGGCTGTCACTAGATAGGCTTAACTGTCAACTTTCCCATGGCTGCGTCATTCTCAGCCCGAGCTACACTCAAGAGTACACGATCAATGAAGCGCTAAGGGGAAAGTAGAAATCCTGCTTCATAAAAAATGCCGAGTAAGCGATCAATGAAACCCTATGGTGAAAATCAAACTCCGGCATGATACAAGTTGCAAGATCACCCAGCTAGCCTATGATGGGTTGTCACTAGATAGGCTTAACTGTCAACTTTCCCATGGCTGCGACCTTCTCAGCCCGAGCTACACTCAAGAGTACACAATCAATGAAACCCTATGGGGAAAATCAAACTCCGACATGGTACAAGTTGCAAGATCACCCAGCTAGCCTATGATGGGCTGTCACTAGATAGGCTTAACTGTCAACTTTCCCATGGCTGCGTCATTCTCAGCCCGATCTACACTCAAGAGTACACGATCAATGAAGCGCTAAGGGGAAAGTAGAAATCCTGCTTCATACAAGTTGCCGAGTAAGCGATCAATGAAACCCTATGGTGAAAATCAAACTCCGGCATGATACAAGTTGCAAGATCACCCAGCTAGCCTATGATGGGTTGTCACTAGATAGGCTTAACTGTCAACTTTCCCATGGCTGCGACCTTCTCAGCCCGAGCTACACTCAAGAGTACACGATCAATGAAACCCTATGGGGAAAATCAAACTCCGACATGGTACAAGTTACAAGATCACCCAGCTAGCCTATGATGGGCTGTCTCTAGATAGGCTTAACTGTCAACTTTCCCATGGCTGCGTCATTCTCAGCCCGATCTACACTCAAGAGTACACGATCAATGAAGCGCTAAGGGGAAAGTAGAAATCCTGCTTCATACAAGTTGCCGAGTAAGCGATCAATGAAACCCTATGGTGAAAATCAAACTCCGGCATGATACAAGTTGCAAGATCACCCAGCTAGCCTATGATGGGTTGTCACTAGATAGGCTTAACTGTCAACTTTCCCATGGCTGCGACCTTCTCAGCCCGAGCTACACTCAAGAGTACACGATCAATGAAACCCTATGGGGAAAATCAAACTCCGACATGGTACAAGTTGCAAGCTCACCCAGCTAGCCTATGATGGGCTGTCACTAGATAGGCTTAACTGTCAACTTTCCCATGGCTGCGTCATTCTCAGCCCGAGCTACACTCAAGAGTACACGATCAATGAAGCGCTAAGGGGAAAGTAGAAATCCTGCTTCATACAAGTTGCCGAGTAAGCGATCAATGAAACCCTATGGTGAAAATCAAACTCCGGCATAATACAAGTTGCAAGATCACCCAGCTAGCCTATGATGGGTTGTCACTAGATAGGCTTAACTGTCAACTTTCCCATGGCTGCGACCTTCTCAGCCCGAGCTACACTCAAGAGTACACGATCAATGAAACCCTATGGGGAAAATCAAACTCCGACATGGTACAAGTTTCAAGATCACCCAGCTAGCCTATGATGGGCTGTCACTAGATAGGCTTAACTGTCAACTTTCCCATGGCTGCGTCATTCTCAGCCCGATCTACACTCAAGAGTACACGATCAATGAAGCGCTAAGGGGAAAGTAGAAATCCTGCTTCATACAAGTTGCCGAGTAAGCGATCAATGAAACCCTATGGTGAAAATCAAACTCCGGCATGATACAAGTTGCAAGATCACCCAGCTAGCCTATGATGGGTTGTCACTAGATAGGCTTAACTGTCAACTTTCCCATGGCTGCGACCTTCTCAGCCCGAGCTACACTCAAGAGTACACGATCAATGAAACCCTATGGGGAAAATCAAACTCCGACATGGTACAAGTTACAAGATCACCCAGCTAGCCTATGATGGGCTGTTACTAGATAGGCTTAACTGTCAACTTTCCCATGGCTGCGTCATTCTCAGCCCGATCTACACTCAAGAGTACACGATCAATGAAGCGCTAAGGGGAAAGTAGAAATCCTGCTTCATACAAGTTGCCGAGTGAGCGATCAATGAAACCCTATGGTGAAAATCAAACTCCGGCATGATACAAGTTGCAAGATCACCCAGCTAGCCTATGATGGGTTGTCACTAGATAGGCTTAACTGTCAACTTTCCCATGGCTGCGACCTTCTCAGCCCGAGCTACACTCAAGAGTACACGATCAATGAAACCCTATGGGGAAAATCAAACTCCGACATGGTACAAGTTGCAAGCTCACCCAGCTAGCCTATGATGGGCTGTCACTAGATAGGCTTAACTGTCAACTTTCCCATGGCTGCGTCATTCTCAGCCCGAGCTACACTCAAGAGTACACGATCAATGAAGCGCTAAGGGGAAAGTAGAAATCCTGCTTCATACAAAATGCCGAGTAAGCAATCAATGAAACCCTATGGTGAAAATCAAACTCCGGCATGATACAAGTTGCAAGATCACCCAGCTAGCCTATGATGGGTTGTCACTAGATAGGCTTAACTGTCAACTTTCCCATGGCTGCGACCTTCTCAGCCCGAGCTACACTCAAGAGTACACAATCAATGAAACCCTATGGGGAAAATTTAAACTCCGACATGGTACAAGTTGCAAGCTCACCCAGCTAGCCTATGATGTGCTGTCACTAGATAGGCTTAACTGTCAACTTTCCCATGGCTGCGTCATTCTCAGCCCGATCTACACTCAAGAGTACACGATCAATGAAGCGCTAAGGGGAAAGTAGAAATCCTGCTTCATACAAGTTGCCGAGTAAGCGATCAATGAAACCCTATGGTGAAAATCAAACTCCGGCATGATACAAGTTGCAAGATCACCCAGCTAGCCTATGATGGGTTGTCACTAGATAGGCTTAACTGTTAACTTTCCCATGGCTGCGACCTTCTCAGCCCGAGCTACACTCAAGAGTACACGATCAATGAAACCCTATGGGGAAAATCAAACTCCGACATGGTACAAGTTGCAAGCTCACCCAGCTAGCCTATGATGGGCTGTCACTAGATAGGCTTATCTGTCAACTTTCCCATGGCTGCGTCATTCTCAGCCCGAGCTACACTCAAGAGTACACGATCAATGAAGCGCTAAGGGGAAAGTAGAAATCCTGCTTGATACAAGTTGCCGAGTGAGCGATCAATGAAACCCTATGGTGAAAATCAAACTCCGGCATGATACAAGTTGCAAGATCACCCAGCTAGCCTATGATGGGTTGTCACTAGATAGGCTTAACTGTCAACTTTCCCATGGCTGCGACCTTCTCAGCCCGAGCTACACTCAAGAGTACACGATCAATGAAACCCTATTGGGAAAATCAAACTCCGACATGGTACAAGTTGCAAGCTCACCCAGCTAGCCTATGATGGGCTGTCACTAGATAGGCTTAACTGTCAACTTTCCCATGGCTGCGTCATTCTCAGCCCGATCTACACTCAAGAGTACACGATCAATGAAGCGCTAAGGGGAAAGTAGAAATCCTGCTTCATACAAGTTGCCGAGTAAGCGATCAATGAAACCCTATGGTGAAAATCAAACTCCGGCATGATACAAGTTGCAAGATCACCCAGCTAGCCTATGATGGGCTGTCACTAGATAGGCTTAACTGTCAACTTTCCCATGGCTGCGACCTTCTCAGCCCGAGCTACACTCAAGAGTACACGATCAATGAAACCCTATGGGGAAAATCAAACTCCGACATGGTACAAGTTGCAAGCTCACCCAGCTAGCCTATGATGGGCTGTCACTAGATAGGCTTAACTGTCAACTTTCCCATGGCTGCGTCATTCTCAGCCCGAGCTACACTCAAGAGTACACGATCAATGAAACCCTATGGGGAAAATCAAACTCCGACATGGTACAAGTTGCAAGATCACCCAGCTAGCCTATGATGGGCTGTCACTAGATAGGCTTAACTGTCAACTTTCCCATGGCTGCGTCATTCTCAGCCCGAGCTACACTCAAGAGTACACGATCAATGAAGCGCTAAGGGGAAAGTAGAAATCCTGCTTGATACAAGTTGCCGAGTGAGCGATCAATGAAACCCTATGGTGAAAATCAAACTCCGGCATGATACAAGTTGCAAGATCACCCAGCTAGCCTATGATGGGTTGTCACTAGATAGGCTTAACTGTCAACTTTCCCATGGCTGCGACCTTCTCAGCCCGAGCTACACTCAAGAGTACACGATCAATGAAACCCTATGGGGAAAATCAAACTCCGACATGGTACAAGTTGCAAGATCACCCAGCTAGCCTATGATGGGCTGTCACTAGATAGGCTTAACTGTCAACTTTCCCATGGCTGCGTCATTCTCAGTCCGATCTACACTCAAGATTACACGATCAATGAAGCGCTAAGGGGAAAGTAGAAATCCTGCTTCATACAAGTTGCCGAGTAAGCGATCAATGAAACCCTATGGTGAAAATCAAACTCCGGCATGATACAAGTTGCAAGATCACCCAGCTAGCCTATGATGGGTTGTCACTAGATAGGCTTAACTGTCAACTTTCCCATGGCTGCGACCTTCTCAGCCCGAGCTACACTCAAGAGTATACGATCAATGAAACCCTATGGGGAAAATCAAACTCCGACATGGTACAAGTTACAAGATCACCCAGCTAGCCTATGATGGGCTGTCACTAGATAGGCTTAACTGTCAACTTTCCCATGGCTGCGTCATTCTCAGCCCGATCTACACTCAAGAGTACACGATCAATGAAGCGCTAAGGGGAAAGTAGAAATCCTGCTTCATACAAGTTGCCGAGTAAGCGATCAATGAAACCCTATGGTGAAAATCAAACTCCGGCATGATACAAGTTGCAAGATCACCCAGCTAGCCTATGATGGGTTGTCACTAGATAGGCTTAACTGTCAACTTTCCCATGGCTGCGACCTTCTCAGCCCGAGCTACACTCAAGAGTACACGATCAATGAAACCCTATGGGGAAAATCAAACTCCGACATGGTACAAGTTACAAGATCACCCAGCTAGCCTATGATGGGCTGTCACTAGATAGGCTTAACTGTCAACTTTCCCATGGTTGCGTCATTCTCAGCCCGATCTACACTCAAGAGTACACGATCAATGAAGCGCTAAGGGGAAAGTAGAAATCCTGCTTCATACAAGTTGCCGAGTGAGCGATCAATGAAACCCTATGGTGAAAATCAAACTCCGGCATGATACAAGTTGCAAGATCACCCAGCTAGCCTATGATGGGTTGTCACTAGATAGGCTTAACTGTCAACTTTCCCATGGCTGCGACCTTCTCAGCCCGAGCTACACTCAAGAGTACACGATCAATGAAACCCTATGGGGAAAATCAAACTCCGACATGGTACAAGTTGCAAGCTCACCCAGCTAGCCTATGATGGGCTGTCACTAGATAGGCTTAACTGTCAACTTTCCCATGGCTGCGTCATTCTCAGCCCGAGCTACACTCAAGAGTACACGATCAATGAAGCGCTAAGGGGAAAGTAGAAATCCTGCTTCATAAAAAATGCCGAGTAAGCGATCAATGAAACCCTATGGTGAAAATCAAACTCCGGCATGATACAAGTTGCAAGATCACCCAGCTAGCCTATGATGGGTTGTCACTAGATAGGCTTAACTGTCAACTTTCCCATGGCTGCGACCTTCTCAGCCCGAGCTACACTCAAGAGTACACAATCAATGAAACCCTATGGGGAAAATCAAACTCCGACATGGTACAAGTTGCAAGATCACCCAGCTAGCCTATGATGGGCTGTCACTAGATAGGCTTAACTGTCAACTTTCCCATGGCTGCGTCATTCTCAGCCCGATCTACACTCAAGAGTACACGATCAATGAAGCGCTAAGGGGAAAGTAGAAATCCTGCTTCATACAAGTTGCCGAGTAAGCGATCAATGAAACCCTATGGTGAAAATCAAACTCCGGCATGATACAAGTTGCAAGATCACCCAGCTAGCCTATGATGGGTTGTCACTAGATAGGCTTAACTGTCAACTTTCCCATGGCTGCGACCTTCTCAGCCCGAGCTACACTCAAGAGTATACGATCAATGAAACCCTATGGGGAAAATCAAACTCCGACATGGTACAAGTTACAAGATCACCCAGCTAGCCTATGATGGGCTGTCACTAGATAGGCTTAACTGTCAACTTTCCCATGGCTGCGTCATTCTCAGCCCGATCTACACTCAAGAGTACACGATCAATGAAGCGCTAAGGGGAAAGTAGAAATCCTGCTTCATACAAGTTGCCGAGTAAGCGATCAATGAAACCCTATGGTGAAAATCAAACTCCGGCATGATACAAGTTGCAAGATCACCCAGCTAGCCTATGATGGGTTGTCACTAGATAGGCTTAACTGTCAACTTTCCCATGGCTGCGACCTTCTCAGCCCGAGCTACACTCAAGAGTACACGATCAATGAAACCCTATGGGGAAAATCAAACTCCGACATGGTACAAGTTACAAGATCACCCAGCTAGCCTATGATGGGCTGTCTCTAGATAGGCTTAACTGTCAACTTTCCCATGGCTGCGTCATTCTCAGCCCGATCTACACTCAAGAGTACACGATCAATGAAGCGCTAAGGGGAAAGTAGAAATCCTGCTTCATACAAGTTGCCGAGTAAGCGATCAATGAAACCCTATGGTGAAAATCAAACTCCGGCATGATACAAGTTGCAAGATCACCCAGCTAGCCTATGATGGGTTGTCACTAGATAGGCTTAACTGTCAACTTTCCCATGGCTGCGACCTTCTCAGCCCGAGCTACACTCAAGAGTACACGATCAATGAAACCCTATGGGGAAAATCAAACTCCGACATGGTACAAGTTGCAAGCTCACCCAGCTAGCCTATGATGGGCTGTCACTAGATAGGCTTAACTGTCAACTTTCCCATGGCTGCGTCATTCTCAGCCCGAGCTACACTCAAGAGTACACGATCAATGAAGCGCTAAGGGGAAAGTAGAAATCCTGCTTCATACAAGTTGCCGAGTAAGCGATCAATGAAACCCTATGGTGAAAATCAAACTCCGGCATAATACAAGTTGCAAGATCACCCAGCTAGCCTATGATGGGTTGTCACTAGATAGGCTTAACTGTCAACTTTCCCATGGCTGCGACCTTCTCAGCCCGAGCTACACTCAAGAGTACACGATCAATGAAACCCTATGGGGAAAATCAAACTCCGACATGGTACAAGTTTCAAGATCACCCAGCTAGCCTATGATGGGCTGTCACTAGATAGGCTTAACTGTCAACTTTCCCATGGCTGCGTCATTCTCAGCCCGATCTACACTCAAGAGTACACGATCAATGAAGCGCTAAGGGGAAAGTAGAAATCCTGCTTCATACAAGTTGCCGAGTAAGCGATCAATGAAACCCTATGGTGAAAATCAAACTCCGGCATGATACAAGTTGCAAGATCACCCAGCTAGCCTATGATGGGTTGTCACTAGATAGGCTTAACTGTCAACTTTCCCA
Organism: Leptodactylus fuscus; assembly: GCF_031893055.1. Lineage (NCBI taxonomy): Eukaryota > Metazoa > Chordata > Amphibia > Anura > Leptodactylidae > Leptodactylus > Leptodactylus fuscus. Next base: position 87,232 of record NW_027440536.1, read on the forward strand.
TGGCTGCGACCTTCTCAGCCCGAGCTACACTCAAGAGTACACGATCAATGAAACCCTATGGGGAAAATCAAACTCCGACATGGTACAAGTTACAAGATCACCCAGCTAGCCTATGATGGGCTGTTACTAGATAGGCTTAACTGTCAATTTTCCCATGGCTGCGTCATTCTCAGCCCGATCTACACTCAAGAGTACACGATCAATGAAGCGCTAAGGGGAAAGTAGAAATCCTGCTTCATACAAGTTGCCGAGT